>NW_028259192.1:15760075-16063106 GCF_977971745.1 Zootermopsis nevadensis | reverse complement strand
AGGTGTTTCAGTGAAGTTTTTGCGCCTTGTAACCCACTGTATACACGAACGTTAAAATTGAAAACATTTCTATAAAAATAAAACGGACGACTGAAAATCCTAGCACTGCCGGAGCATAACCAGGCTATTCTTAAGAGTAATTATGTTGTTTTACAAAGTAGCTGTTTCCGGAATTTCCTTACGTCTCCTCGGATGCAAGTGGATTGTCTCGCCATGCTTACGCGGAATAAATACGATTACCTGACTGGGGGTTATTGGCTGTAAAGAAAGATAAATGTGTAACCAGTGTCAGCCACAATTCTCAAGCGAGTTTCTTTCCGTCCTGGAGAAATCTATCAGCACCTCATTTTAAACGATAACATATGCGTTCTCCTGTGCATTAATCAATTGATCTGTCACATTATTATATGATATCAAACATAATTTACCAATGCAATAAAGCGCTAGATTAATTTCCCTTGGGGAGGGCAAAAACAGGGCGCTGTTATATGTAGTCTGGCTTCCACCGCGCCAAGCTCTCTCACAGCTTAACACATTACAGCGTGAAGATCAAGAAGATGGAATACAGGAGTGGGTTTACCATAAAACGGACAAACAAAGAATATCTTACAGGATGTGAACAACTGTGTATTAATTTTTATATTTTAAAGTCAGGCACGGTCGCTTTCTCAGTTTCGCCTAATATGCCACAAATAATGATAACCATCGTCTACATAACCCATTCAGAGAAATTTCAAGATTCTTGTCAGGGCCCTCACGATGATGAAGATGATGGAGGTATCAAGTGCCTCTGAAACGTCGGTAAACTTCTACCAGACCACACGGTGCTAATAACCCAGAAGGCAGACATCTTCATTCAGAATACGAGTGAACATTAATACTCATATTGGGAATAGAAATACGTAGATTTCCAGATGAGTTTTCTGTGACTATACATTCCTCTCTGACCCTCTACTCATTACTTCAGGCACAAGCCTGTTATTACAAAGGTAATGAAAGTTAGTAAGCCATAAAACTACTCAACTATTCAAATGATAATACAAAGGATAGCATGTGACGTTAAAACATACTTTAAAATATACCCGAACTGCCTACGTGATGGACGGCCCAACATCCCACTTGTTATCATAAAGGTAACCGGTTCTACTCTCACACGGTATAGATTAATGTAAGAAATTCTTTTTAACAACGGCCACTAGCGCGATCTGTCACAATCTTAAATCCTAGTGACTCACGATCATCCTCAAATCTCATATTCCTAATAAAATTTACACGTGAAAAAGGATTCTTTAATAACTTGCAACACACACAACACGTACAGCAGTACACAAACAACGCTGTCACCTCCCTCTCTCACTCACAAACACATGGGCCAGCGAGGGCCCATGTGTTCTCATTTATAAAACCACATATTAAGCCGTCACAAAATTTCATACTTCAAGGTCACCGCAAAATCCTACAGCGTTGCAACACGAACAGCTGAGCCCAGGTGATTAATAAGCTCAGAACTTGCAGCGCAGCAAAGATAGAAACGCTGTATTGGCGGGTTAAGGCCACGCGGTAAGGGTGGAGGGATGCAGTCTTTCCGTGGCCTTGATATTTAAGATATTAACCAGAAGGTGACCGAAAGGAGTCGAAAGATATAGTGCAGTATGACAAAAAAATCGGTGTGAACACTACTATCTTATATTATATTCATCACACATCAAGATGTAAATCGTAAAACTGAATCACAGGAACCCACAGAGATTACAACAGAACCAGGACCTCTCACTCAACAAGCGGTGCTTCCCCAGGTGTAGGACGTTCCAGGAGAATATTCACTAAGCTTGCACATCTGTAATGTGTTAACCAAATTCGATCATAACTTCACGATAAAGGAACATACATTTAACTGCTAACGAGTATAATGTGATGATAAAATCTCCATATTTTATACGATACGATCATTGAGAGCAAATTTAACAACCACTTTGTCAGACAAATAATGAACGTTTTCACTCATTTACGTGGTATTAACACATCTACAGTATGAATTACATCTCCTACATATTCCACCTTGTTTAATTATAAAACGAAAAAAAAAATAAACATTGGATTAATCTTAAAACTTTGCATACCGTGTAGTGTATTAGAATATGAAATAAGTAAACAAACAAATAGTTGTTTGTTTACATATTTTATACGTTGGATTAAAACAAATGAAGATATAACGTATTGTAAATATGTTCGATGGTTCTGTTTAGACTCATTCTTCAACATGTGTATTTACATGTATTATACAAGAGACTATAAAATGTAAATAACTTGCAAAGATGTGGCCCTATAATCAGGCTGACGCACCAACTGCAAATGAATAAATACGCAGCACAAATTGACTATATGTATAAATAAACCGTGTGTGTTCCAAAAGAGTAATCTGTATTTATTAGGCGTGGCTATTCAAACATTGTACTTTGATTATAGTTTGTTTGAATAAATTTATTTATCTATTCTCGAGACCTCTACGCAGCATTTTGATGTCAACACATTGCAAGACACAACAGGCATTTCACACACGGAAAAAAACAATCATATATTGCAATCAAGTATACATTAGAATGGATTTGTTACAAAATGTCAGTCACCTAATTCTACATAACGCCAGTGTTGTAACATTGGATATTAGGTTGGCTTCAGTTCTTCATTACAATCTAAATCATTACTGTCACGCTGTAAGGCACTACACTAAGCGACAATGAATGATAAAGTGACACAAGTGCAAAACTTAAAGGTGGTATTTTAGACCTTCCACTCCTTAAAAAAAAGGAATATTCAAAATAACTTGTAGTAAATAATCTATAGACTCAAAACACATAGAAATAAGAATAATTTTCTGTTCTTCAGCAGAAATGAAATTAGTTCCTTGTAGGCTGTATTTTAATATATGGAGCTTCAGCATTTTGACTCTTTAAGTTCTTGGATTATGCTGAGCTACAAATTAATTATGTAAATTACTAAAATATTCTTCCTTCACAAAGATCCAAAAATTTAAAGCCTATTTCACAATTCAGAACTTAAAATGGTCTTCCATTTTAGTCATAGTTCATCCTATATATATTTATTTCATATTCTGCCTACGTTACAGGGCTCTACAAAGCCACTCGCCTCCACGTCCCTGACTGCGAATAAGTCGTCTTTCTTTTGTGTTAAGGTTACTGCCGCCTCCATTCTTCATTTCTTAGAGTCAGACGCAATTCGCCTGTGGTTTTTGCTAGTCGTTGTGTGAGTGAACCGTCACTTTGTTTCACTTCTACTGTTTCCACACGTGTAAGATGCCACGAGCTTCTGATAATACTGACTCACCTTTCCACTACCCAAATTAGTCGTAATTAGCTGTTTGCCGACAGCGATTTTGTCATGATGGTTACTTATTCTTGTAGAGAGACTGCATGTTGAGTAGGATTTTTATCTCAATAATGAACTCAGCCATCATCTGTAGACCCCTGTACACATCACAACTAAAATACAGCTTCTTGCAACACGTTGCTCCATATTTTAAGAACACTGAATCACACAGATAGGAATTCCGACAATGCATATATGGTAAGAGCAACCAACCAGCAAAAGACAGTGCTATCTCTCAACCAAGCTTCCAGTCGCGTATTGTGTGTAATAGAGAATGTAGAGCATACCTAAGTATGACGACAGCGGCTCTTAAATCTACCGAAGTGACATGGTATACAAAGATTCTGGAGTTAGGTCCACAACTTCGTGCCACGTAAGACTGCAAGAATCTTGAAGTGCTTACTACATACATGCTATATATACCGTCCCAAATCAGCTGTAGACATCAACGCTAAACCTTCCTGGCAGGACAGGGCAGAGAACCTTGCAAGCTCAAGAAGAGCAGATGGTGATGCAGATTCATGAGTCCCAAGTATTTACCAGTCACTGTTGTGTTATAGTGTTCCTGTCTCACATTCGGGAAGCCCCAAGATCAATTTTCAGCCCACACATCGTCTGGCCAATGGCGACATTTCAGGTCCTCACGGCGGCAATTATGAAGATGTTGCGAGACGTAGTTCTGGCAGAAGTTTGCCGCCCTGATGTTGGAGGCAGTAGGCATCTCTTAAACGTCTGAAAACTTATACTAGACTACACCGTGCAACATCCCAGAAGACATCTTCAAGAAGTAGGATGTTTAATAATAACGTAACGATGGATCTAAATGTGCATGAATTACGTAGTGCACCGTCCACAGAATACGTCGTAGGTACACTGAATTAACCCGTATTTAACATTGCAGTAGACAAGAAGATCTATGAAATTTACTACGGTCATCGCAGACATTTTTTACTGAAATCAAAATGTCTACGGTTTGTTCACGTTCATATAAATACCGATACGAACAAATTCCCAACTGTTGCAAGATACAACAGAAAATTTAAAACATAAAACAATTCAAGCAGAATTTCAGTTCAAACAAAAGTTTGTGTGGCAGTGTTTTCTGATATTACGTTTTATCACGCCTCTGGTTTTCCTTAATTAATAATTATTATAATATTATATTATAATAACTTGAGGTTCCAACAAGATGCTTTATTTCACAAACGTCGTTCAACGTGTCTACAATTACTGGAAGAGGGACTGATTAATTAAAAAACAGGTCTATTCTGTTTCGCAAGATTTTCAGAATAAACGTCAGTTACTTCCATAAAGAACATTAACAAGCTGGTCTTTTCTCGACGAACGTGGTGTTTTATTTTAGGCACGCACTGAATATTTAACATTATTTTGCTTCTTCGCCGATTAGGAAATTAAGCATCCGTACCGACCTCCAAATCCTGCTTCCAGCGATTCCACAATTTTCTTCCTGCATCTTTGCACGTGCATTTATAGATACCATGCCTTCCCCAAACCATTTATATTCTATCTTTTCTTACGTGTAGAAATCTTTTCAGCCATATAATCGACTACAGGTTTCTCACGTACGTCATGTTCGACCTCTAACGCTTTTATCTTCCAAAATGGCAGGTGAATTTTACTATGATTTTTTGCTATGTCCAAGAAGTTAAAAATATTAGGGTTCCCCTTACATTTACAATTGGCTTATTCTGAACTGAGAGTGTTAGCTGATTCTGCAGTAATGCGTCTGACCGGCTATCCTGTCTAAGATATTTGTTTTTCTCAGTCCCCTCAGACAACTGCCGGAATGGGACCTTCAATTATGTGACGCTCACTGCCTTCCTGACATACTAGAACTCGCCACCACAATGGCATCTCGTCTGACTCTGATATAAGGAATAAACACAGCATAATTAAAGAACAAATAAATCTAACACCTGGGTCTGAATCATATGTACAAAATCACATGCATGTTATATATAATTTAACTTGTTCAGCACATCAATTTGTTGATTTCATACCGCTATCCCTTCGCCTGCCCAGAACGTCGAAAATCGCCTACTAAAGATGCACCCCATGGAGCTGACTGGAGGAGGAATCTATCACGTGACTTCCATTGTACTGTCGATCAGAGGGTCAGGTTGAGTAATGGCTACGGCACGCTGGATGCACGTACAGCAGTGCGCCATTACCACCATCACCTGAAGTTCGTCCCACACTACACCTCGCATGAAACGACGTCCTCTATAACTGACGGCACAGTCTGAAGACATCCATTCTCTTCAGAATCTTCTGCCTTTCCATCTCCTACTTTAAAACGTAACTATTAAAATATACAAAAATATAATTTTACCAATTGTTTGCATGTGTGTAAAACTGTCTCACCCTGAGGAAAGGACATGGTGAAGGATCTCTATGTTGGTTGTGATACAGTGTGGATTTGCAGTTAGAAACTAATTGTTCGGAGGAACATACTATCTCCATCTTCAAGACATAACTTCAGCTTGTAAGTCCACGCCGCGTTACGACCCGTAAAACCTCAAATCTCATGGTTAAGAATGTTCGATAACAGCGTGTAACAAAAATATATGGGTAGAAGAGACATGACTTATTGGATCCTGATCAGTTTCGTAGTTTGTACTATTCAAACGACACTCATACTATTGGCGAGAAAACTTAAATATAAAATGGGTGACACGTGTAGCAGGAATGTGAGATGTGCCGATGGACCAACCGTCCTACTCCGCACAGCTTCTTTTCTGCGTAAATCATTAAAACTAACATTTAGGGTCGTCATAACCTATCTTCCCCAACAGACACTGGCTAGACAGCACTGATCAGGCCACGACCTCGTATGTCCTCTGTATCCCCTCTCGCGCTGAGGAATATTAGACACACGACGTTGGTACGTATTCCTCCGACGTATGATGCAACCAGATCATCAAATAATTTTACCTTGCGCACGAATATTCTTCGCGTGGAAGACTCTACATATAGGCTACCAAAGAACAATAAATTTGCATATGAGCCGTAAATTCTTCCTGCTGCAGCAGAAACTACGTTCTGTAACTTAAATTTCTTCAAGCAGTTCCAATAAAATCCCGTCATAACAACAATCCTTTCCCTAAATTATAGTCCATAAATTGAAGCACCATTTTGCATCGATTTATTGCGTAGTATAGATCTTCCGTATTAAACACAGCAGTAAATATAACATGGTTACTAAATCTCGTTATAAATTTTCAAACACATATACCGTTAGCCATTAGCTTAAAGAGAAACCAAAAACAAATGACAAGCAGAGATTAAGTAAGACCTGGTTGGTAATAAAATATGAAATTCTGCAGGTGCGGTAAAGTGGTACCTAATAATACCGCTACAAACAGTGACAACATCGTAACGTTGTCCCTGTATCGAAGATTTAAAGACAACAGGAAGATAAATCTCCACACATTCCACATTTCAACAACTACAAGATGGCAGTGATCAGGTTCACACGTCACGCTGCTTTACCCCGGGTCAGCGCTGCAGATGGAAACATTATGTTCTTCCAAAACTTCGACATGCAGCTAAAATACTACACGGCACAACAACCAACGAGATCGCCATTTTCAGGCTATACCGGTTTTGTTCGATTAGTGTCACAATCCCTACAGATTACAGAGATTCGATCTTTAAGCACGTGTTCAGAGTCAAATAAAAGAACAGCTTGGCCTTTCGTGTGGTTAAAGTTAATGAAAATCTATAAAATCATGCATTCAAACAAAACTGTTTACACTTAAAAAGACACTTAGCGCCAAACGCGTTTCGACCTCAAGAGCTCATCATCAGTGGCAAACAGATTAATTCATATTAAATCATAAAATTCGTAAGACGATGGTTTGTTATAAAGCATAAAAGGTTGCACTTTATAAAACCATACTTCGTGTAATACCACACTGAACGTTTAATTGTGCAAGAGTTGGTGTATTATCTAAATTGAGTACTTAGCTTTTATGTCCACTGGCCTGATTTCCGTTGTTGGTCTACGGTGAGCCGTGGTTTCATTGTCTGTGCCTGATATAAATACGCATTTTTAAACGTGCTTAATGGTAACACACTTAGGCTTATAACATTTCAACTCCTATATCAGTTTAAGCAAAACTAATGAGAGATAGTAAAATTAAAAATAATCCCGATATCATAAACCAACAGCGTCCGAACTAACCATCATCCTATGGCGCCTACAAATTAATATAAATAATTCGCAAGCTATCTACAAGATTGTTTCTTCAATTATACTTCAGCGGCTCGACCCACGTAACACGGAGGGCTAAATGTAGAATTATTGAGTGTTAAAGCACGTGGTTAGTAGGCCTACAGTTACCAGCAGTTTTCAAAAGGTTTGGGAAGTAGCTGTTGATACTCTAAATGGATTCTCGGGTGAAACATGTCAGAACTAACAATTTTCATTAGTAACTCGATCTTGTAAATTTATTCACCTTTTAAATACCAGTTGTGTTCCAACTACGTGTATCACCTGTTTTAACAACCATAACTACTTGTATTTTGATTACAAAATGTATTATTTGCTTAAACAAAGATAAAAACAGTATTGTAATAGAGAACTATTGTTTTATTTCAGAAAGGAGCTAGGTTTATAAATATTAATATACAGAGTGATTCAAAAGGTTAGGGCCAAACTGAAGGAGCGTATAGAGGGACTCAGAGAGAACAACTTTCGAATAGGATTCCATGTCCTCCGAAGTTATCCAGAGTCAGTCGAGGCCATTGAAGGTAGGGAAGTCTGATAACATACCGCTGAAATAATCGTACTTTGCTATTCTCCTCCTAGCTTAATTTTGTTTTAAGACACCAGTCACTATCAACTCACAAACACAATATAAACAGCCCAGGGACCTCTGTAGAATCTGGAGTGATACGTGTGATTCAAAATTAAGCTAGTAGGAGAATAGCAAAGTACGATTATTCCAGCGGTATGTTATCAGATCTCCCTACCTTCAATGGCCTCGACTAACTCAGGATAACTTCGGAGGACGTGGATTCCTATTCGAAAGTTATTCTCTCTGAGTCCCTCTATACGCTCCTTCAGTTTGGTCCTAACCTTTTGAATCACCCTGTATAGATGAGCTTACGCTCCAAAGGGTTAAAACTGGTTAAAAGAGAAATGACGTACTTCTTTCTCTAAAAAGAAAGCAATAGTTTAGACGCTCAATTACATAATCTAGAAAAAGTGTCTTTAAGTTAAGTAAGTTTAATTTCAGCCCAAGCACACATGAGACCAAGTTGAAAGATTTCGAACCGTGTGTGCATTCAAGCTGCGTAGTACAATACTGAGGATCTAATGCTTTCATTTTATTACCACAAGTCGACAGCTAACCCCAGCATATACTTTCGAACGAGGAGGACAATAATTTATGTGCCATAATCGCTGTTTTCGGCCCGAGGCAAGTTGTTCTTCTTGTCTAAAGACCCTATAATCTCGTAATCAACAGCTATAGTGAACAATCTAAACTTTCAGACAAGAAGCAACACTTTGTAATGATTTGTGGAGCGATTTAAATTTAAAATGTTTCGGAATAAATGTTCGAATCAGCACACTGCGTGTCAGGTAAAATAACTTTTTGGTGGTTTGTGTACCTGTCTGTTAATAAATGAATGAGCATGATAGCACCTGGGCATTATCGTTGCAATGATAACCGAATACTCATGAACAAAATGAGACGTTGGCGGCGAAAGAGAGGGCAGAGGGGATGAAGCCGATTTAAGTTGAGAAATCAGAGCCCTTACATTGCACAGACCAATTAATTCTGTTCCACTTGCAAATAACCCAGTAAAGCCGAGTGTTAACTATATGGACGACTCGATTCTGTAAAATACTGACACCGTCTTTAAGTAAATTACAAGTATTATATATACCACCGGCTTTAATAATGAATTACTCTGAGCTTTTTCTTGTTTCTTTTTCCACAGAGTGTATTTATGGGTTTCGTATGATTATCAGTGCAACGGCAATTATTTTCTTAAACAGCATTGACCAGCTCATCTGTGATACGGAAAAGTTATGTTTTCTTTGAGGTATGGACTGGCGTTTTAAATATTAATCACACGAGCTTTGGCTTCAAAGGGTTAATAATCTTGTATATTTAATATCAGACACCGCCGGATCTAAGCTGAGATCTTACCGTACCACTTTCGCTGGCGCCGTAGTTGAAGTAATATAATAAGCACCTGTATTACAGACGGGCTAAGGAAAAGGTGTAATGGACAGATTCCTCTGATATGAAAACAGCAAATCAGCATTGTTTGGCATCCGATTACTGATATTCGCGATTTTTCCTTCTCGGAAATTAAAATACAATACATTTATCATTGTCTTTATCATTAATTACAACAATCCCCTTTTTGTCTATTTTGCAAATTCTTAGAATATTTTGTGCCAGCACCATTCTTAGAAAGAAGAATTGAAGGTTAAGAAAACACAGACGTCAATTCACAAAGGCCGACAGTATGCAGGAATGCCAACCTCTGACCTTCTATTTATGCAACAGTCTTGTTTGTTCTGAGACTGTGGTCCTGTGTTGTGCTTCACACATTTGGAAGTTTAAGAAGACCAAAGTCGGCAATGAAGCCTTTTCGGGCATCAGCTGTGTCAGTATGTAATGGATCTGTATCATCTCGGTGAGTGTCTTGGCATCACTCGGTGACAATGGAAGCAGAAACAGTCTCTAACATACTGCAAATCCATGCCTCACTGACAGAGCTATCTGCAAGAGAAGACTTCTCCTCATTCCTTCACCGTGACACCTTCACATCTTGTAATTTAAATAAGTAACTTCCTGTTATTACAATCCAAATATACACCACCAATACCATTCTAAACTATTCCAATCAAAACCATGTTATCACAACATACTTCAATGTTAAGATAAATTTTAATGTTGTCTTCCCTTTTTCATCTTGATTATCAGTGATCGAATTGTAAGGTATTTAAACATCTCTATGCTGTTGTGATTTCTTAAACCAAGTTCCATGTCCATCTTCATCCTAACCTACATTTCACGGCTCTAGCGGTACAACTACCAGAATTATTTATTTGTTTCTGGTTTATTTAACGGCGTTGTCAGTAACTCACGCTATACAACGTCACGTGATAGAATGATTAATGAATAATGAATTCGAGAGGATGTGAAAACTAGAAGTTGTGGCCTAATTTAAGGTGGTACCACTGATCTTTCCTTGAGGAAAACCACGAAAAACCTGTCAGGACAACAAGTCTCCTTGGAACACGATACAAGAGTGCTAACCACTGGACTCCGAAGTTCGGTCTACCAGTAAAGGAGTATAAATCAAGTTCGAATTTTCTCGGTTACTGAGAAATTTACTTCGCTATTAAGTCTGCGTTATGTAGCTAAACGTAGATTAAAGCAAGAGTAGATACTTTTCCTGTACCAGGGTGAAGGGATTTCTCTATAAATAAAATATTAGAACAGAAGTATTACTGCTATTTCAGTATTTCATACTGTAATTTGGCAAAACTGTCACTTCAAGCTTGGCTTTGTGTGTAAATCGTGTAATATTATTTTATGACTTATACCCTTCCCCCCTGACACCCGTGAATTAATGTATTTACGCTGTCATTTCTTTTTTCCAACTTACATAGCGTAAACTTACAGAGCGTAAAGTTACGCTCTTGAAATTCTTTAACCAACGAGATATTTCATCACTGTAATTTAGCAACTTGAGTTCCTTAAGTGAGATAGATAGAGTTACATCTATTTTATGGTAATTCTCCATGCAATTACAAATGTCACTTCGTTTGCTTCTTTGATCATAACAATAACGAGTATTCTAACACGCAGTTTACATTTTAATCACTGGTTTTATACATTCTAGCCAAGGTTCTTGGTGGTTTCCGACTTGACAAAACAAGAAAACCACGAACAATTCTCAAACAAAAAATATGCCAAAAATGGAAGCTTTCAACCCCCTTTCACTGACTTTTAGTTTACAAGTGAGGGGTGGGGTTGTATACACACATAATGAGCCCATACAAGATGGATTCCTGTTCTGCAGTCATCTGCCTAATTGAGCCTTATGCAGAAATGTTTGCTTCTCTCTCTTTTGATCTGCAGGAGACATCAGCGCAGAACGGATGGCTTGCTTTACTTTTACAATCAAGTAAATTGAGTGCAGTAGCGGCGAGGGAGTTGAGGCATCGCGGCTGAGCAGACAGAGCTACGTTTCAAAATGACAGTGATGTAAGTCAACATGTCATTAACTGTTCCGTGAATGGTCATACTGGATACTGGGATACTGGGAACGACCCGTTCTTCAAGTGCCTGAGCACTGCGGGTCCCAACTTTTCGTTGGCTCGATCTATAGACATTCGGTAGGACTCCTTGGACGAGGGATCGGCCCGTCGCAAGGCCTCTACCTGTACACAGGACAGCACAACACAGAAAAACGAAGACAAACATCCATGGTATGAGTGGGATTCGAACCCACGGTCCCAGCGACCGCGCGGCCACTGCGGACCCCCGTGAATGGTCATGGCAGTGGTTAATCTCCACCAATATAATATAAAATATTCAATAAAGTATGACTGAGAGTTTTTTTAGGTCTATAAACGGTAGCAAGCAATACCTGAATTCAGTCTGCTCTTAATTTTCTCGCGAATGCACATCTGGTTTCTTAGCGTTGTTCCCAAATACCTGAACTTAAACACTTTTTCCAGAGGATACACTGGCTACCTTTATACAATTATTTTTCTGTAGTCTGGTGACGATAAATAACGTGCTTACCAGCATCTAATGGAGCTTCTGTGTTTCTCTCTGAAGTATTTATATTTTCGCTCAATAAATTAGCGTCATCGGCATAGACCAGAAGCTAACGTGCCCCATTCATTTCCACCCCCTCTTTGCTTTCTTGGGCCTGACCTATGACATAATATAAAGCAAAATTAGAAATCAATTATGTTGAAGCAATCATTCACAATTTATGAGTAAATTCCGTTTAGATCAATCTCGTTGTCGGGATTTTATCAAACGAGGCCATGGAATCAACTGCTGTGTTGCTCTGCTGATTCCTCGAAGACACGAATACGAGAAGAATAATGAGCAGGCCAGAGCATACATTAATCGGTTGTTCAGACAGAGACTACTGCATTCTGATCAAAGGTTAACAGTTGCAGGAATCTCCTATTCGTATTGTGTTGTCCAATATTTTATCTTGCATGCAAAGGATCTATAAATGTGCTGGTTAAAACACTACTACCACAAAACCTGTCCGAAAATATTGAAAACAGCATCGTAGTATTCTGTTTACGGCCATAAAACAATGATGAAAAAGCCATATTATAATATTCTTCGACCTCCAGACACAATTTTGTTATATACGTCATTCGGGACAATACAACGTTACCACAACACTTCACGCGCAGTCAATTTAAGCATATTAATGCCGTAAACTAAAATAAAACTGTTCTTACACATGTCCTCTAAGAAGCATTCGTTTATTTTGTTTTCTGCTTGATTGATGAGGAAGGTATTAGTTTGCTTTTTCTTGTAACGTTATACTTCATATTAATAACTTACAACTTTTACAGTCATCATCCAGTATTAGAAAGGCGAGGGTTACACAACACAAGGCGCTGTCAATCACATTAACAAATTTCACTGTATAAAAGCAACAAACATGAGTCGAACACAAAGATATGTAGAACACGTACAGGCTTGGGTTTACGTGGCTGTTAAAAATTGTATCAATTATACGAAATCAGCATGCATTCAAGTCTAATATTTTGAAAGAAATTGCATTCATTTTATTTCGCCCACAGTAAGCTGTATTTGCTTTAAACAGCCTTAAAATATGTGCAAATTTACATCTTACAGTCTTCTTATTTCATATGTAAATCCAATAACTAAAATTAAAGTCTTGCATAATGAATTACCTCTTTCTGTTAGCAGTCGAGTGGAAGGCTAACAACCTTTCATTCACAAAGTATAGTCAAAACACAGTAATAAACTGTGTGTCAATTGTAGTTTACAAATATTTTAAGACTGACATTACGTACTGAGAAATAATCACAGTTGATAATAATAACATTCATTCATTATTCATATGTAATCTCGGAAATGTTTTTCCAACAGAAAAGAAGGAAACTGTCTGGCAGATTAGGCCTGATTACTTCAGACACATACATTTAGTTGCTGATCGAAAAGCATAATCACCTTACAGGATGATGCCTGCCATCTGTGTGTCCCACTCTAGTGGCATTTCAATGTCAATTTTCATAAAATCCAACTGAACAAATATACAACTCACGGTCAATCCAAACCTATAAGTGATCTGTAATCAGTTAATAGTAACATGATGAGCGTATTTGTTTTAATTTGGACAAAATCTTTCATTGCGTGGCATAACATCTATAGAGTCTATGAAATCACGCAGAAGGCTCAATGTTCCTACGTGTCTACACAGTGCTTTATGTTTGACTAAGCTGGCAAATCGACTCTATGAAGTTAGCCTACGTTTGCAACAGCAAACCGAGTGGAGTCCCCATACGTACTTTGGATACCCAAGATGCAATATTTTAAAACGAGCTATGTGATTAAAGTGTGTAATTTAGTATAAACATCCCGCCATTGTCCGCAACGTCTCGACGTTACAGCTTGTAATTACTCTTTAACAAGATTACTTAACGGGATGACGGGAACATTTCGACGATCACGATGTTCCACAGGGCAGTGACCAGCTGTGGCGCATGCCTGGGATAATGAGCGAGGACAATGTTTGTTAATTACAAACAGAATTTAGATGATGAAAGAGTCCTGATGGGCAAGGTTTAACATTTATATCCTGCAATTCATGTCATGCAGTTTTTAAGAATCACACTATTTTTGGTTTCAAAAATTGACCACAACTCTAAAACATCCACTCGAAGTTGTCTGTACTATTTTGAAACACTGTCTCTGATTTTAAATTCAGACGTAATTTCTGAATACATCTGGCCGACGTGTAGACTAACTCGGATAGGAATACAAAACATACTAGAGATATTGGTGAGAAACCCTCTACAAAACAACTTAACATGTAACATAAAACCACGAAACAGCATCGCCAATTGTGTTATCAGTCACGAGTTGCCAATATATTCACATATTATTTTCCTAGAGATCTGACAGTTCATCCAAACTTTCTATACGCAAAACCAATCAGGCTGCATCTTAGCAGAAAGACTATTAGAAGCAGCTTCCAGAGACACTGGGCGATTAATGCAAGGCTCAACTCACTCTTTAGTCTGGCTACCACATTCAAGGGACAAGTCTTTTTTCAATGTTTATTTTTTATTGTAGTTCACAACATTTTTCTTATAAAACTACATGGACAGAGATTTTCAGCACAAAGTGATGTAAAACCTTTCGTCTGCTGAATCACAGACAGTAACTTGCTGCAAACAAATGAAGAAGAAAAGTGCCTTGTCTTTCATTTCACACTGGCCTGCGTAAAGTCGTTACAGAATTACGACTATGAAATATTCCCAGTGACATGGATGTTGTAGTAGCGGCCAGCCACCCAGATCTCAGCGCCACACATGCAGGCCGATTGGTGAACCCTCTCTTCTCTTTTCTTTTCTTTTCGTTTCTTTTTTTTTTCCCTCATCTTCGAAGAGAACAGCCCCCATATACGCATGTTTTAACTTTATCGCTTCCTCCGTCCATTTTTACAATCGTTCTTCTAACTCGACTGCCTTTTTTCAGGTCGCCCTTTCTCCTCCATTCCTTCTTCTAGCTCTCGAAACATTTGAGCTCCTAAAGTCGTTTGCTCATAAATCTTTTTACCCCTGAAATTTCTAAGTCACCAGCACTAAACAGAGAGCGCGTTACGTTATAGTATAACTTCACAATAAAATATGAAACTCTTTTTTGTTCTATTGTTTTTATTTGGCATATACTATAAGTCTGAAACCATGTTGACTCCTCATACATTTCGACTGGGGCTGTAAAGAGGTGGAATGGTTGGATCGTAAAATTGGAGACTATAGCAGTCGTTAAGGAAGCCGGAGTGTCCCGGACCGACAGGATAATGACCATTCCGCGTACACTGGAAACTCCCATTACGAACATTTCGTAAGCTTGTGTATAAACAATTCCCTTCTTCGTGAAATTTTTTTTGTTAAATTCAAATACCTTTAGTCTTTTATTCTTTATGCAAGGAAAGAAAAATTATTTATATAAATTAAATTCCTTTCTTAGAGTATTTTCCAACAAAAAAGACCCTGGCAACAGTTATAAATAAATACATATGAAGCATTAAACTAAAACAAGTGAAAACAAAACTAAATAGATGTAATTAATCCAAACGCTTTCTCATCTCGGTAAGATGTTCTCAAAGGAAACATCTTTCTTGCTTAAAATGTCGACAAATCTGTACTTTTTGCAGTAATGACGTATCCAATTGAACGTTTATGTCTTGGCGTAGTGCTTAAGTTAAAATAAAAATCTCTTACTTACATTTAGGCACACGAATAACTACAGTGCTTAAATCACCCATGCAAACATTAGTAAGAAAGTTGAGATGTCTCGAGTA
Source organism: Zootermopsis nevadensis (assembly GCF_977971745.1). Classification (NCBI taxonomy): domain Eukaryota; kingdom Metazoa; phylum Arthropoda; class Insecta; order Blattodea; family Termopsidae; genus Zootermopsis; species Zootermopsis nevadensis. The sequence continues at coordinate 16,047,128 of NW_028259192.1, read as the reverse complement.
GTAAGGTGTGCTAAAATTTACACAATTCAAAATTAAATCATAATTACGTAAACTTCCAAACTATGAAATTAGTGTAACAGCACAAACTTGCAGATTTGTTTTCTATGCTATATATTTTATTGTAGTCAGTCGATTTAAAAATGTTTAATAGGACCAAGGCAAACTCAAACCTTGAACTGATTAAAGCATATAAAAACAAGAAGACTCTGTAAAGAAAATAAACTGTATATAATAAGCCCTAACGTCGTCCTTACTGTCTGACTACATGCAAAACAAGCATGACAACAGAAATACAATTTATTATCTAACATAACACCAAGATCTCTTATAAATCAGATAGCAAAATTGAGACACCAGTAACATAGTAATTAAAATGAATACCTGAATAATAATTCGATTTAATAATAACAATACATCCGTAGTCGTCCTACATTCACGGTTCGAGGATATTAATGGGTAAACTGTGTAATACGAACAGTCTCCAGCTTTAATAATACTTCAAAAATTTAGTTAAGTTCAATTAGATCTTTAGTTTGATTTATTTAATGTACTGGCAGCCACAAATCACCGATGCAGTCAACTCACCATGTAATTGAATAGGTTCGCACGTCTGTTCAAATGTCATTACCATGATATTTGCTTGTTGCGACTTGATGGTGTCATTTTAATTACTGGCTAGTAAAAATTATAACGAATGGTGTATACATTAATTTTAACTTCCAATAAAAGCAATATTTAATGGAAATATGGCAACATGGAACTTGAAACCTGACGACAAACTCAACGTAACAGTAAAATGCTTCGTACTAGGAAGGTCCCGGATCTTCCTCAGTAATTCCAAACAAAGACTGGAACATACCTTAACATAGGTCAGGCGCACTTCCTTCCACACCCTTACCAGCTCCCATAATTTTACCACTGCAGCTGAAGTAGAAACATTAAACAGTAGAGGAATTGGTCAATACAGACCTACATGTGACTAACCTGACTCGTCTCTGCCCCTTAAGGGGTGGACAATTATCGGAAGGGATGTTTCTCTGTTTTTGTCCCGTTTGCACTGTCACAGCAGGTCGGCACGACCGGTGAACTCACAGTATTTTTTTTATTAAGTGTTCTGTCTTACGACAGGTCCATTGCTCTGCCCAAACAGAGCTCTCCAGTTGTCCCTATTCTCGGCTTCTCGCTTTAATTCCTGGAACGTCATCTTCTTTCCTTGTTTAAGGTCGTCGGTTAGCTGTATCAGTCTTCTTCCCAGTCCTCTCTTTCCTTCAACCTGGCCTTCGGTGATATCACTCAGTAATCCATTCCTTCTCATAATATGTCCCAGCCAGTTAGCTTTCCTTCGTGTAATCGCCTGCAGAATGTTTCTTTGCTCGTTGACTCTCCTCAATAATTCTTCGTTGGTCACTCGATCTGTCCACCTGATCTTCTCTATTCTTCTCCAACACCACATTTCAAAACTCTCCAGGTATTTCTGTTCCTTCTTCCTGAGTGTCCAAGTCTCTGCTCCATACGTAACACTTCACTAGTTTCTTCTTCATCTCCAAGCCCAACTTGCTAGTGAGAAGTATCCACTTCTTGACGAAAGCTGCCTTGGCCATGGCCATCCTTGCTTTTACTTCCTTGGTGCATAGGGCGTCCGTCGTGACTATGCTTCCCAAGTACTTGAAATGCTCCACATTCTCCAGCTGTTGAACTCACAGTAAGCAACTTAAATTAATTCAAGGTCATTCATTACGTCAGGACTGCCTCAGACCCGTCATCAGGTCATCGCTAGGTTAGTTTAACCTGGTTTGTCACACAGCAGCACACCGCTTGGGACGCAATTAACTCATCTCAGTTTTCAAAATGAATTTTAACACTTGGTCCCAAATTTCAGAACACCGGCGTGTGTATAAAAGATTTTTATTTTCAGAAATTGAAGCATAACACTCAAACGATTGGCCTATATAAATGTGAATACTGGAGCACTACTGCCACGGTGGTCTAGCGGTCAGAACACTAGCCTTGTAATCCTGGGGTCCCCTGGTTCAATTCCCGGTGGTGTTCAGATTTATAACTTGTGTTGGGCAAGGCCGTGGTCTAGGCACCACGGAGTTTTCCTCCGGGGGGCTTCCCCGGTTTCTCCGTGGCATCTCAACAATTACTCCACTCACACACACAGAAGAAGGCAATGGCAAACCACTTCTGATCATCTCTGCCAACAACGTATATATGTATGAGCAGGGCCCTGACAACCTGAAGAGGATGGAAGGATCCTGTTCATAATATATGGACCTGTCGTCAGACAGAACACTAATAATAATAACTGGAGCACTATTTAGCTTAAATCAGGGCCGTATATAGGGCGCAGGTTTACAAACACAAACTGAAAGTTAACAAAAAAACAAATTTTTTTTTGATAAAAATTACTTTGACAGTTAAGCAAAATACAGACACCGGCAATAATTTTGTCTCTATTCATTTCGTATTCTGCAATTAATATAAGGCAAAATAAAATAAAATAAAACTCATAAGGATCGCGAAACGCTGCCTATAAGAAATGAATATTATGAAGTTAAATGTTAATTAAGAAAAAAATACTATATTAAATACGCCTATCACATACCACGTGTCAAATTCACAAAATATACCCAATGATGTAACACTGACCACCAAGCTGTAGTGTATTCAGCATGTGTGTGTGGAGGAGTAAAACAAAGACGAGGAACAAGCAGAGAGAGGTGACATGCATAGTTCACTATCACACGTCGAGAATTTTCGTCCTGGGTGGAAAATATTAATTCGAAATTATGACAAACTAAACACAACTAACCATCACTCATAAAAAATTATAAATTAGGCAGATTTCCGATACGGTTTAAAATCGAGAAATTCATTCTTTCAGTTTGAATGCTCAGCCGAACTCTGAATATGCCAGTTAATTTTGCCCCTTGACTGATAGTGTTTCTACTTGAACCAAAGTAACACGTTTTACAGACTGAATACAAACTTTATATTGAAAGTTCAACCCGCCACGTTTATGGCTACAAGAAAGTCGTGCGTGTCGCTGTTTAACCGGGCAATCGCAAATTAGGGTGAAATTTGTTAGAACCGCTCCTGTGAGAAACGTTCATGTCTTCTGAGAGAAAAATACTAATTGCAAGTAACTAACTCCACGAATCACAGTCCTTTTTTAAACGCCGACAGTCGCTCAGCTCACCAGAAAATTTCCCGCCTTCTACAAAACCCGGGAATTCATTACCGTGTTCAAAATACTAAGACGTCAGTTACACTCTACGGCCCATCAAATGCAGTTCACATCCTCCTACCTTATTCATTTAAAATTAATTTTAATACCTTTACCTATCTATACCAGCGAAACTGATCTCTTCACTTGTGGCATTACTGCTAAAATTGCTGCTAAAATTTGCAATCCTTTCCTACGCGCGTTTTAAGTAAAATATAAAATAATGAAATTAAAAATATCACTGAAATTAGTAACTTACTATACTGACAATGACGTAAACTACTCGGCCACGAAATAACACGAAAACGGCTTTCTAGATCAACACGTGACATTTCAGTACTGACTTAGAAGAACCAACGCCCATGTTTGGCAGCTAAGTCTGCCATTTAATACAGGGGTCCAGAGTTCAAGGTTTTTATGTAGGAATCTCTTTATTGACTCACACAACGTGAATGTATAAACTGAACACAAACACGAACATTCTTAATCACTACAAGAAACGAACATGGAATGCACTTACAGCAATCCACTCTCCAATCAAGTGACATTCGTGACCTTTGTCGGCCTAATTACGGTGATTGTAAAGCATTAGTTTGTATGAAGGTCAGAACGCACGTACGAGAGGAAGTGAGACTGAAATACGAATCCTAGTTCAAACAATCTCAGCAGATCGATATTGAGAACTCCGAAATATCTCTCACATATATTTAACCTATTTCAAAAATATTCGATTAATCTTTCGGTATTAAAATAGAAGCCTTGGCACGAATTTCAAACTGAAAACAGAACATAAACTGTAGGAGTGGTTGTATTCTGAGCAGGTTGACTATCGACATTTCATTCGATGGCTCCGATGTTATCGATATTTGGCAGCAGACCTACTTTTAATCCCGTGGCCTAGGTTCAATATTTTCGCAGTTCTGCAGGAGCAGAAACTCAGCATTCCAATCACCAGAAATCTCGAGATCAAGAATTACGTTGTGAGCATCTGCCACAGGACAAAATCTTCGATAAAGCACCTGGCCTTAAATAGCTAGGGCTCGATTACTAGCATTTTCTTACGCCGGTGGTTCTTTCCTTGACGTTCTGTCCAAAGAACTGCACCAAGGATGCTGGAAAGATCCTAGTCTGTGATTATTGCCTTCACCGCCCAACCGCCAGTATTTACCTCTTTCCGTACCACCATTCTACCCCACCCCCCACCCCATACCATCTAGGACCATAAAGTAGAAGTCCCTAATTACAGAATAATCGCGAGACCCACCCCCCAATAACATCTGTCCCCACTCAGTCAGTAGGCATACCATTAGCCATTAGCCATTAGCCATTAGCCATAAAGCCTTGCTAGTTTCCTACGCCGCGCTCTATTCTATTTATAAGTCAGTGACGTAAGTTGACGCGTTAGGCACATAACGACATTAACGACAAGTTTTCTTATATATGAATTTTCTCTCTCGCTCTCCTTTCCCGTCTTTATCTATCCCTCCTTGCCTCTCCTCTTTATGCATATTACATACTCCACTATGCTAAATAGCGTTGCCGCAAACTCGCAACAGCTGCGGCGAGAAAGACAATGGACGAGCAGAAAATGAGAGCAATTTAGACAACTATTTTATATACGACGTACGAAGATGCCCTTCTGTAATCTTACGTCACGTAACTTAAGATATATAGTCGGGTTCAAAAGTAAAGTCGTGACACTTTTAAAATACAGGCCTTTGTAACATGTACGCAGTGAAAAACAAATCCTTTTTACTCGTATGTTAAAAAAAACACTAGTCCGCACACATCTAAACGTGAGAAAAATAATGATATCAATCTTGATTACAGAGTATTATCGGGATATCGCACCGCGAACATGTCGGCAAACAGGAAACCAAGCGACTAACACAAACAATTCTGGAAATGAGCCCCGAGACAAATTTCTGAAAGACGCGGTCAAAAAGGGACGATGAACGCAGAAACCCTGCTTTAATACAACGTAATCCATACAATCATTGGCCGTTTTCACCAACACAAATCTGAAGCAAAAAGTACATTAGCCAGATTATGAGGCTAATTACCTCTGTCGTTTGTCCACGGTAGGACGGATTGTATCGGTTCACAGTCTGTCCCAGTCTTTCGATTGCACAGGCCTATACGAGAGATCTTAAGACAAAGTAAGAGCTTAGATAAACTCTCAGTTATACGTGCACGTCACAACATTCACTGTCCAATATCTAAATTAGGAATAAAATAGCTTTACCTCCACTACCTCATAAGCCTTCATGGACTGGTGCTTAATTAACGTCTGGGGCAAATTTATCTTCAACTTTATTTTATGGTTTATATAAAGCCACTCTCAGTCGCTCAGAATATATACCGTCAGATGAGATGACAATTTGATAAGTAACAAATTTATTAATGTGGAAGGAAGATGTCGTGGCCTAATTAAAGACATCCCACAATTTTCCTAAACGGGGTATGGGAAACCACAAAAGAACAGTCAGTATACGAGGTCTCCGGGCCTGGATTAGAATCCGGGACATCCTGATTACTCTAAGTATAACCTATGCCTATTACAATAATTATCATAGCCCGTAATATGTAAAAGATAATTTAATATCTCATTTCATATTACCCTTCCTAATTTTTTTAATTAGCTTCCTTTGTCTGTTTTTCCAAGTTTGGGATCCATCAACGACAGCATCTAATTTAATTTCAATATAAAATTTGTAAAATAGTTATAAAAATTAAATAAGAGAATTGACAGCCATGAACCTTCCAATATGATTTCATTTTATGCACATCTACACAGTGCACAAAACGCAAAACAAAAACTAAGAAAAATAACTTCCCGAGATGATGATCTAAAGATTATGTTCTGGAATCACCGATATCGAAGAGTGGAAGAATTTCACTTGTCCGATCAGATCCATTTCGCGCCTCCAACATGCGCAAAGCCCACCTACACAAATTTCATTGTATTCAAAAAGTCGTGGGTGCGATTCTCCGAGACCCACTTACTACGGATAGCTGTGCGTTATCATTAGCATTTGATGTCTAACAAACCCACGCTAAATCGCAAGTCATGGCCATCAATAACATTTATCTAACAGCACTGAGACATAAACATGAAAGTAGTTTTAGTTTTCTTATCGATACACGGCCAGAGGTGCGACATTTTTCACTTCATTTCCATAATAGAACAAAGATCACAAAACTTAAAAATTAAATGTTGGCAAAGTCGGCGAACAGGACAACAACGTTAGCCGATCACTTAACAGCATCACAGCTTGGAGCCAGTGTCCGTTAATACGTGGTGTGACTGTCAATAGTGAAGAACGTTTGAACAAGAAAGATGTCAGGTTCTCAAGGCAGCTAGAATACAGACGTCTGTCTTCTGGATTGTTTTGCCGTGTAGTCTGGTAGAAGTTTACCGACGTTTCAGAGGTCCTCGCTGCCTCCATCATCATCGGCAAACTTCTACAACCCAGAAGACAGACATCTTCGGACTCACCGCCGTGAAAACCTCAAATCCCACGTGTGATGACAGTTTGCTGACAAATCAGACACAAAGTTGATCTACTTATGCCGAGGACTGTACTCGCTATATGGCGGAATGATGAGACATTTCTTGGGAGCAATAAGTAGCAAGCTGTCAGCAATCCGGTTTTTACTGCATAACTTATATAAAGATCTCCCCTCATACTTTTTGTCACTGGAGTGTCAGTGGATAATGATGAGCTAAATTATAGCTGATAAAAAGATCCTTCTTTGCTTACATCCAATTACACAGACGGAATTCAAGAATGGCCAACTTTCGTCTGTTTATCAGTTAAACAGTCGGGAAACCCAGTCTCATAATTTGAAAAAAAAAATTAGTAAATTAGTTCAATACCGAGAAATAGAATTTTCGAAGCGAATAACATTCAGTATTGAAAATAAAAGTTATTAAGGAAAGATAAGATGTACTAGCAACAGAATTTGCTACGGTAATAAAAACTGAATGGTTAGTTAAGATCAAGCCACATTGAGTGCATGGTCTTTGCCGAAGATGCACTATATGGATGCATGCAGGGAAGATTGTGCCCGTAGGTATGTTGGCATGTTTCGTCTAGGAAACGTCTTCAAAGTTTCAAGTATGGTACAGAAGAAAAAGGCTTTTATCAGTAAAGAAATCATTAAATAAACTTTCTGATTACGCAAACGCTTTAAAACTGAGATTACGTTTACTACCAAACCAAGTAAATGTCGGGTCAAAGATGAAGCCCCTGATAGGACAGATGTTATGGTAATGTGATGCTTGGTCAGGAGTATCGCACACCTCGTGGGACGGTTGTAAATGATTATGGACCAATGGCGAGATAACGATTTATAGTAACATTATCTTCGCAAATCGCACTGAAAGTACAAAATTTCTTCACTCTGTTCATTAACTGTGAAACACAGACTCCGCCAGAGCCCACCATAGGCGCTTTCTAGTTGCCAGAGCAGCTATAATCAGAACGTAATTTTAATTTTTTCGCGTATGGCACTCGTAGTAAAGCATGGCAGATACTGGCTGTTATAAGAGCAGTAGATTAATGCTGGATAACGAATTAAAAATTGTTGTCGAACTAGACAACAGAATAGCATGTCGCTGCTAATCACCGCCATGTAATTCGCCCGAAAAACTGTGAATGGAACACTCTGTGTAATTGCCTCAGAGCTACTACGGTCCACGGATTTTCGACTGTAAGTGGGCCTGGTTACATAAAACCGCCACACCTGTTAAACCACATTTAATTATGACGTACCATCATCCATCATCACGAATGTCGAAATCCACGTAAAGGGGGAAGCTAGAACAACGATCCAAATTCAGTCGATAAGTTAATGAAATCTGAATAAAACTTGAAAAGAGTGTGGTTTATTTCCTAGATGTTCAATACGCTTACGCATAAAAGCAGAGCGGTTATGCACGATCAGCGTCTGTGACATCCGTACTTCCCCTTCAATTCGTCTTTCAAATAATTCGATAATCCACTCGGCCTGCGTGTCACGTTTAAGGAACTTTTATGAAATGATACTCTTGTTACAATGGAAAACTCCGAAATCCATTTAAAGTCGTGATGTCCGAACATTGTATTTATAATATGCACGCAAACAATACTAAACACAGTGATTTCACTACCTGAAATAAATCCTTCGAAAATGCAGTAAATTAGAAACATTTTGGCGTACCAGTGACAAATCAAAATTGCATTAAGAAGAAATTAAAAGCAGATTAAATTCGGGAAATGTTTGCTAACATGGAGTTCAGAATCTTTGTCTTCTCGTCTGCTATCCAAACCCATAAAGAGTAAAATACACATTATTATAACTTTATTTGTTGTTTTGTACGGGTGTAGAACTTATTTCTTCGCATTAAAGCTATAACATAGATTAAGAGTGTTTGCGAACAGGGTGCTCTGGAGACCTCAAAGTGATTAAGTGAAAGGAGGCTGGAAAAAGATGAATAATGAGGAGCTACATAGCTCACACTTTTCACCAGACATTATTAAGACAAATCACATCAAGGATGATGAGATAAGCGGGGCATGTAGCACGAGCGAGGGTGATGAGAAATGTATACATAATTTTGGTCTTGTGTTAGTTGAGGGTTTTTCTGACACATATACTGTATTTCGTGATCAGCACTGTACTGGTTCCCGCGATACAAATAGGCCTATTCGAGCCTAAAAGTGTGGTCGGTTCTGCTACCTGATGCAGCACAGCCCAGAGGCGTTGCCATGGTGGTAAACCACTGTACACGTGCCGACATATGAGAACAGAGGCGGCTAAATTACAGGCCCCTTTCCTGTTACAATGCAGTTCTTTTCATTGAAAACAGCGTGATTCGTTTATGGTGGAGTCAGGCTAACCATCACTTAAGTACTCTATCTACCCCGAGGGAGCGAAAAAGAAGTTCAGCCTTCAGCCAAATCGGCTTGTAATGAAATCGCAAGAACCCTGATTCCTCAAATGAAGGCATTCCAAAGTCCAAATCTCACGTATTTATGGCTTAAAACATAAAAGTCACCAATTAAAATGATATAGGTTTATACGCACCAAAATCTCACTCTCACTGAGAAAAACAGCCTTCTCTCCGCGTTCTACTTTCCTCTGTCTCTACTTTTATTCATTTTTAGAATAGTAAATTAAAATCTTGAAGATTTTAAGTCTGCCTGGATGGATCAGCATTGTCTCTATAACACGGAACTCCACGTTTCAGAAAGTCTGCCCCACAACCAGACACGAAAAGCCTTCAGTACATTCCATTCATTACTCACTCGTCCGCCAGTAATTCAATATTATTAAATATCATTGCACACGATTACATTTAAATACAATCTACAAATTAACCCTCCCCCTCTCTGGCGTATATAAGACTCTGTAATACTGAGTGTTTATGATAAAATTTAGCCGCAAAATAAATATTTAATGATGAAGGGACTAAAACAACGGCAAAATTGTTCATACGCAAAACAACGAAACAAAATTTTCCTTGACTGGATTTAAAAATCCCTTCCCATGCCCAACAAAATTAAATTCCAGATATGCCTGTGTTACACTGACACTTCAAAACCTCAGTAGTGAATACAGCATCTGTCAGATGATTTAGAGGTACGACAATAAGATTCGAAGACACAGTGTTTTGAATCATCTAAACATAATGTGTTAGGTCCCCCAACCGAGTAATTCCCCCTCGGGGGAGTATAGTTTTTTAAACTGGGAATGAACGGGTCTCTGTGAGGAATGACATATTTTTGTTGCAATAATCTTTTACTCTAGTGGCCTAATATTAGAGCAGCCAGTGAATCAGATAAGCGCTCCAACCCCACCACGTTACCACACACCTCTACCTCGTTTGATCAGAGAAGGGGGTGTACAGTTCCTCCCTCTTAAACCAGAAAACTCCACCGCAAGCACACGCAAAGCCGTCCTAAATTGAATTGCGCGGTCCAGAGGGTGGGAGATTGATAGCATGCGAGATGAGCGCTGTTTACTCAAGTTTCTAAAAGGGGATGGGGCAGACAGAAAGCTTCCCATTATTTTCTAAGTCTTTTGTCCATCATCTTTTCACTCCCTCCCACACCCCTCATGCTTTTTTGACCGCACGGAACAATGCAGCCCAAAAGCAATCATCCCCTTGCATACTTCATCCACAGACACTGTTGGATTACTGCATTCTGACTCCACCATGGACCCCGCCTAACAATGACGCTCGTATCTGATGTGAGGGTAAAAGAAAGAAGCCATCTATAGGCCACGTACTTATTAGAAATAAGGGTGGTTGTGGCCTGTGTGTGGGGGTTACTAGCTGCTTCTATAAAGGATCCGGCCCTTTGAATCCATTGGCCACTCTTAGATAACATGCACGCTGCATCACATTCGTCACTGTGTTTTCTTATCTCTGTGGATCCAAACATCAACCAAACTTACAATAAACTGTTTGTAAAGAGGAACTATTTTATTCTCCTTTTCTCGTCTTAAATAGAGACGAAAATGGTCGTCAACCTGAGTCTCTCTCAGTGACTCAGCGATTGTGGTTCGGAATGCCGGTAAAAGAGGAAAGTGCTGTTGAGAGGTAAAATATCTTTACGGAACGAGGTCACAGAGAGGTGCTAGTACGTATTTCTAAACATAACAGACTTGTACATCGCCGTTGGCATAATGCAATTTAGGAGTCTTGAAGCTTAAACGTTACAGACAACCACTTCTGGCCCTATATTTAAATTCCTACGACGAAACGTTCGCCTGTCCTAAAATCTAGCAGTATGGAAATGTTTAAGCTTTGTTATGGTCTCAATAGTTTTAACTAATGAATTATAACAGAATTAACTTTATAAAAGTGTATAAACCCGTTCAAGAACCACGTCCGAGAATAAATTCAACAAAAAGTGATAGTGGAACCACGGTTCCGGAGAATTAGACGTAAATACGTCTTTACGGAAAGGAAGTTTATATATTGGCTTTATTCTAAATATTTCCTTTATACATGCTTTACAATTGAGTAAGGTTTGATTAAAACTTTGCTTATTCAACTTGAATTAGTTACGCTTAGGATGGGTCTGTGGTAGCTGAATGTAAAGTAATGTAATGTAATGAAATGTTTTATAGGTAACAACAATGCCGAGTAAACAGATGACGTTTCCTAGGTAACCAGGTTACACTTTTTCGTAAAACTTTTTTGCCGAATGACCCTTCAATATAGACGTATTTACGTCAAAAGAATAAAATAGGTCTAGGTATTCATGTACGAAATGTTAAAAATTCAAACTTAGGTGCACCAGTAACGAGAAATTTCTATTTTGCTGTAAAAATAGAGGAAAGGGAACAAAGTGTTATATTGTAGGTAGTATTTTATTACTATATGAAAATTCTACTCGGGAGAGTCTACAGCATAGAAAAATTCTGACCTATGCTATCTGAAAATACATACATATAGTTGAGATTTACACAATTGTTTACGTATAAATAACGAATATTTACTTTAATAAGACTAAGAATCGAATAAGAGAACACACTCATCAGAGATGCTGTTGAAGTAGCAGCTGTCCAGTAGCCACGTTCTCCACCCAGGGCGTCTGGTAAAACTGAACTTAATCAGTGTTACTCCCCAGACAAACTGCAATTTGCATCATGACACTCGGTTGTGCTACATACCTCACAACTAGTATCAACGTATATGGGGTCCTTTATAACGCACGACCTCTGAGATCAGCCAAGAAAGTAATTCCACACACAAACCTACTTCTATAAATCAATTAAAAATATATATGTAAGCCACATATTTATGAAAAATAAATAAATATATCAATATGGGGCCTCAAGCATTCTCTAGTATCAGACCCATTTGTTGGTTTAGTTATCAGACATTTTCTATGTTACTAAATTCCATAGAAATAAACTTATTAGAATGTCGTCCAAGATCATTCAGATGAGGGTGTACAATCACAAACGTTTATCTTTTATACGCGGCGCTGGTCAATGTGTATTAATTCTTGCCACCAGGTTTCCTGAAAGACCCAGCTGTGTGCAAGACGCAGTGTAATTCGCTCAGATATTAAGTAATAAACAGGTGAGTTGCGATGTATGTTACTGTGGCAATGAATCAAAACATGATGTCAGAAGACGCGAGCAAACAACCTCAATTTCCCATAATTTCGCGTCATCAGATTCCTCGCCATTTATCGTGGAAATAAAAATAACAGTGCCTTATTACTGACACATATTCTTACAAGAATTACTGTAGAATTCAGGGTGGTAGGACTTCACCAAAGTTTCATAGGTTCTTTGGTAAACATCTACCAGACTACTGGGCGCTGTAACAACCCAGAAGGCAGACAACTTCGCGAGAACCTCAAATTCTACTGGCTGTATAGTCGGCGCAGTAGTTTTTGGCCGGTGGAATTTTCAAGGGTAAGGCTAGGAGCGAATCACTTATGCGATAGTATAATGCTGACTGCACCGAGGAGCTTATCGGACTGAACGCCCAAACAAAAGAAATGCACTCGCCGTGCAACCTCAGGTACACAGACTAGGCCCGTCCGCCAGCTTCCCTTCTTTGATGAACTCTGTCCAAGGCTTTTGCACATTTTATACGCAATAAGTTGGTGAAGGCAATAGGACCCAATTAGACCGTGTGTGCTTCATCACAAAGAGCTGATTTAAATATCTGCACCGAGAAGAGATCATGAGTGAATATAAACACGTAACCTGAAATTACAGAACACACAGGCCAAGCCGAATTATGAAGAAAGTGAGGGAAGGCGAATCATGGTTCTTCCAACAGGAAACAATTAATAGAAAAGAGACCACTCAGAAGACGTAGACTTGTGTAGAAGAACGCTAAACTTCAAAAGCCAGCAAGCAAAGTGCATTCTATAAAATTACCTGATATCTTTTAATTCTATATGCTGGATAACCTTATACCCTATCATAGCTTCTCGGATAGAAAATTATTTACTATGGTATAATTTAAATGACGAGGTATAGCTGAGTCACTGTGAGTAGCGTGACTGCGTAGTGATAGGCTATGGGCTGTACATCGTTCGACTGGCGATTCATTTCGATGACGTAAAATGGCAAGAGCTCGAAGTTGACAACTCTGTAAGGATTTTGACATTCATCGCGTGACACTCAGTCACAGAGACGACTTTACCCTTCTGTAGTCAAATTAAAACGAACTGGCCAACGCACACTCCCTTTCTAGATCGAAATCCGAAAAGGTTGCAGACCCTTAACTGGAGTGCTTTGGATAATAATTCCACGCATGTAGTCCTCCAAGCAGGCCTACATATTTACTGTTACTGTTAGGATTACAACGCCAGCGTTCTAACCGCTCTTATATATATATATATATATATATATATATATATATATATATATATATATATACTATGCCACATTAAAAGAGAATGATTATGCGATAAGTCCAAAATTAATATAATCTTAGTCAAAAGTAAAAGTAAGCTGTCCCACTATACGCGGTATAGCTCCTACTCATTCTTGACCTCGGCACTAGATGGAGATGAGTGGTCAGCTTTACCCCCGGGAAAGGACCGCGGTACCCATCGGATAGGAGGCTGGGTGAGCCCCAGAACCGGTCTGGACGCAGAGGCTAGAGGAAAAATTCTCTGCCCCCGTCGGGGATCGAACACCGGTCGTCCAGTCCGTAGCTAGTCATTACACTGACTGAGCTACATTTCTCCTCCAATGACCTAACAAACCCTCCCTGCTTCCTAAAATGAAATTCGAGGATGTCATACATAATGCCTTTAAATGTAATTTAACTGCTGTATGTGATGTACATGTATTTTGTTGCTTCTAGAAAGATACATGTTAAGTGGATGACACAGAGCATGCAGGTACCCCGCCTGAAGAAACATATAAATATTAATAACATAAAACTTTATTAATATTTTAAACTGAATTAATTTTAATAGGCCTACATTTTACGTCTAATCTGTTAAACCGTGCAAAGTAGTTGCTTCCCCAAAGCAGGTTTATTACGTACCCATTTGGCAGCACTGGGTATATACGTGGACACACAGTCACTATACGTCTTCTGTTGAAACATTCAGACACTTCAGGACTGAAAATATCATATTACTAATAAACTGAGACTAAATTCATGTTCCCCTTATATAAATCTACATCATGCCGATTTATATGATTAATTTTATAACTTGCCTCACCTGCAAGAGCTGTCCGCCATTCTCTGACAGTGGAAAGTCACGTAGCCACCCCTTCCACAATTGAGGTTACAGAATTGACTTGGTACTGCGTCTTTAGCTTTTTTCCCGACACAAAATAATTCACACACACAACACACAATATAATATCACACGATAACACAGATCTCTTACCAGTTTCACGCACATTTTCCGAATATAATAACTTTTAAGAACTTCTTATCAAGGCCACTTGCACACGCTTCCCTCTACGAAAGCATACTACCTGTCCTTCATTCGGCATAATTCGGGTGATGTTACGAAAATATTCCCGAACGCAAGACCCGTGGAGACACTGTACTCTCTCTACAGGGCATGTTCGAAAATATACAGTGATATGCACGTTATCTTTAAAGCTTCTTAGGAAGGAATGTCAGTACGTTTGACGTAATCACTTCTTAACCGATCAAAAAGCTGCAATGAAGGATGATGGGAATTGTCTCTTTCACTGTCTGGTAGAAAAAAACTTTAGTAAACAGATAGCCATCATATTTAATGGTTACAGTATTGCACATTATTACAAAGTTTGGGTAACAAAAACAAATGCTGTATGGATTAGGGATCTGCATGGGAAAACATTTTAGAATTTTACCCGACCTGATACGTGGACCATATGACCAGACGCAATCCGAGTGTCTTTTATCTTCAAATATGTCACCCGGACCCACCCAAGCCCCAATTCCTTTTATTCCACTCCGGCTAAAGCCCGATCTATTTACAATGTGCCCTGACTACCGCATCATTAACACATATTTCTTTCAACGCATAAATACCATTAATCCTTGAATAAATTAGATACTGAGGATCTAAAACATCTCATGTTATTTTATCGTTGGGAGACCTGTAAAAAATATCGCAAGTCGAGTTTGTAAGGTGTTATCTCCAACTATGTATATAACTGCCCGGATATTTCAATTATAATTAACCTAACTAACGTTCGGACACTCCACTCAGTGTACAAACCTTTATAAATTAAAAATACATGTAATATAAACTAATATCGGAAATAATAATATATCATGTAAGTAGGCCAGATAAAAGCAGGCCTACATATTATTTTTAATAACTAAACTTCGGAAACGTTACACAAGTGATATTACAGATTATCATCTGATCAAGCGACGTTATAATTTTTTTCCAATTTTCCAACGACGTTAAAACAATGGAACGTTAAGTTGTCACTACCATTACAGCAAATAGATTATAAGGTCATATTTCGACATTTAAAATACGAGAAGTGATGTAGTAAGACAAGTTATTATTACGATAATAATAATACAGGTTGATAATAAAGTAACACATAAGGATCATATTCCAGGCAAATTAGTTTGGATCAGCAGAAGATGTGTACGAACACTTATCGAATTTAGGCCTCATACATCTGATACCTTGACAGATTCCTTATGCTCATCACCATTCCGTCCAGGAGAATGTTGGGATAGTTCACTGAAATATTCTACGATTGCTTATTTGCACACCCTCTTTCTAAACACGTAAATTCCACATATCCACTCTTAATATTTACATTTCTAATATAACCTGTTGAATTATGGTGACGCCAGTCATTGTGGAAATAAAGAAACGTCTTCTTGCGAAATCGCATTAAAACATTGCGACACGTCTGCGTCATATTTACATTTGAACTTGGCACTGTATACATATGTTGTTCGGCAGTCCCATTCCAATGGAAGACAACCTATTGTTTGACAATGTCAGTTCTCTACCTCACGTTTTAAACAATACTGTCACTGCATTTTAGCTCCATTACGGGGAAAATATTTTTCATTCTCGTACGAATTCTGTCAGGCTACGAAAGCAAGTCTCCTGTATGAGATTTTAATCGGAGACCTCTAGAATACGAAGGAAGACCAAGAAAGATCTCCAGGTACAAAATGCTGTAACACGCTGCGATGTCATGATATTTGTGACGTATTTTCTCCGAATTCTGCCTTTATGTCGTCTCGATAATTTATCATTGTATTGACTTACACTGACATCCCTAACACACACAATACCAAAGATGCTATCAGACCCACTGTTGGTACAAACGTCAGGTGCCACAATCCTTCTTAAGAATCTTGGAAGTTTTTGTATTTTATGTAACCTACTTTCATTATCGTGTTCACAGCAACGCGCCAATGAACCCTTTCGTGTGCAAATTGGCCCCATCCTGAGTCAGTTTAATCCAGTCAACACACGCATAAACTTTTTTCTCTAAGATCCGTTTCGATGTTTTCCTTGATGTTGATAAGAAAACAACAGCAAATAAACAACGAAAGGAAAACATAATAATAAAGTTGCAGTAACTGAAATCAAAGTTATGGGGCGACCTACAGTTTAATACATAAATGATTATTTATATTGAAACAAATAATCAGCTGAGGCAGAACCAGTTGCTTGTTCATTCAGTTGTTTGTCAGCTTTTGTGTCTACTGGGATTGTGTAGGACGATGAATCAAAGGAGTTAAGGATCCTGGCCGTGGCCTATTTTAAGGTAATATCTCTACTTTTCCATGAAAAGACTAACAAAAACAACGAGAGACTTCAAAGAACAACTGATTTAGGGAGGGGAAAATTAACTAGCGCCAAACAAACGTTTAGTAATTGAGAACTAAAAATGCTGGCAGAAACAGAATATAGAAATAAACTGAGAAACGGTAATACAAAGTTAAGAATACATTTTGATAATAGCATTAGGCGTCTTTGATTACTACACTAGGATAAAATGTGTACAGCATTTCGTATTGTTACATAAATGCTTACTAGAGTGTTTTAATACAACCGACAGTTTTGTAACACGCAACCAAACGTTACAAGTTATTCAAAAATTGTAAGTCTACTTTGAAGAATTCCGTTTTCGGCTAACCCTGTATTCGTGGCCGTAACGTGGAAGAGGCTCTTTATTAGCGACCCACTTAGCACCCTCATGATGTTTTGGCCGCACTTCCAAGCACTTTTCTCTTCTTATCCTTCTTATCTCGTCGGATGTTCCTTTGCTGCAGTTCACAACAGCCGTTTCGTGTGCTTCTACTCTTCTGAACCAGATACTAGTCCTTAGCAGCAAAACACGTTCATTTTAATCTTTGTGTCAAAACAGAACTTATCCATTCTATTTCACAATAAAGTTTTTCTGTCCATCTGTGTGTAGATCGTAACAGGAATAAAAAAAATAGCCTCTTGGAAAACGCTGCAAATATTCAACAAGCAGGACTACAAAAATTTTTAGAAACAGCAATGTGAACCAAGATAATATCCCTAAGAACTGTTTCCTGCAAAACGATATTAAAATCACATTTTATTCAGATAAAATTGACGGAATTGGCAAAATTATTTTTTTCTGGAACACCGAAAAAGTGTTTTGCTCGACAAATCTCGCTTGCTGTCTCACAAAAATGCGAGTTCTGCTGTTCTACGTACTTACAACTTCCAGCTCTCCTTATAAAACCTTCCAATATTATTCTGACATCTTATTCTATTTTTATATATTGAAACACCAGCCATAATTGAACGCAGTTCCGCATAAAGAAGAAAAAGATAAACTTATCTTAATAATACGAAAAGAGAAACAGTTAACATACGGATTTTTCATGAAATTTTGAAATTTTTCCTCCTTCTTCCTTTCTCCAGCAGACAACCAAATTATATTGCACATATTTTGTCGACGGGCAGAATTTCTGAGTGTTTTATACGAGTTTTCCGCCTAAGCTTAATTCCAAGAAACACAGCTAATTCTTTAACACAACCTGACGTATTGATATCCCTTTGTAAGGCGCTAAATTAAGTGTGGCAACTGAATTGAATAATTGCAATCTTCTACTGGACAACAACTGAAGTGTTAGCATGGGTTGTTTCACGGCGAAACAACCCGGAAGGCGGCCATCATCAAACTCGCCGCCGTGAGAACCTCTGTATAACGTGCATTAGCAGCTTGAAGTCCCAAATAAAACTGTTATTAACGTCCTGAAATAAAACTTGTTTATGAATGACTCGCAAGATGCTCTTAAGATGACGGAGTCGGGCTAAGTGGTCTGATCCGCTCTGGTGCCCGCCCTCCTGTAAGGCAGCCATCTGCAGGTCTCGTGTGTGTCTAGGAGGTGATAACGAGGGAGCCACGTGTTGTAACAGACACGGGATCAGAGCAGCCAGCCGCGAAGAATAAAAAAAAATCAGTGTCTAAAGCGCAACCCGAATTCAATGGAAACCTGCCTTTATCGAGAAAATAATCTGATCACGTATTCATATACAGCGAGGAAACTAATACAGAATTACTTCAGATAAACGGAAGGTCTTTAAAGCGAACGCGGAAAGAGGAAGAAGGAATTCTGAATGGGAAATGCACACGAAAAATATTCACCTGCGCGGGCCTTACAATAGGTAAATATTTGTCGGATGCACATAGACACTATGTAAGCCCATCTTTAGTGTAGTCCTACACGTCCTGTGCATTTACCCGATCCAATTCATACGTGAAAATGGCTTGCTAGGTAGGCTAACTGCACTACACAGTTATTCAACTGTTACTTTCTTTCGTACCTTTCTCCCTACTTTCCTGCTCTGCCTAATTGTATTTCCTTCTTGTCATTTCGCGTTTCTTTGTGTTAGTTTGGGATTCCGACTGTAATTTTTGAAGCCCACTAACAGAAACGTGTGATAGCACTGTTTTAGACAGATTAGCAGATTTGAACACCCACGTTGTTGATCAGTCTCGAAATAGTTCGGTTGCTTCACATGAGAAACAGTTTTCCAAATATTGGCCTCATCCTCACCTACGTTCAAGTACAGATATGCCGCAGACAACAGACAATTATTTTCAACTCCTGGGCTTAACAACGCAAACCATTCTGCGTGTCTTTTCAAGGCACAGAAAATGTTATCTGATCTTCCTCACAAAGGCCTACATATTGCTCGGAAGCTGTTCAGACCGAAGATATTGCAAGGGAAGCTTTTAAGAACGGAGTTTCCGCCTGCTATAAGCTTCGTTGTGGTTTCAACGTAATAACTTGATTCACTGGCATAATACATTTTAATTTCACGGGTCTTATCTTGTCTACAAGAAGAAGCGAATTCTAAAACGTGAGATCTTGTTTTAGTTTGGGTTCATGTTGTTAGCCCACAGGTTATTAAGGCTTTTGCTGATGGCATTAACACAGAACTTTGTAATTAACACCCAAAAGCAGCGAAATAGTACTGAATGGGATTATCGTCACAAGGGAAATGTTAGGTACAAGACAGGGACTATATGTAAGATCTAGGTGAAGAAAGTTGTAAATGTTATTGCATCCACATATTCCAACTTGGGATATGGAAACATCAAACGTTAAACGTTTAATTTGGTTTTCAGCCGCTGACTGTACGTCACTGGAAATAAATTGCACCAGGGTCGATCTGTGGACCTCTCGAATGACGAGACCATCACGCTCGCGTAAGTGACTGAATTGTCTAACTTTGTATTTCATTACATCCTGACCAAGAAACGGACAAAATGAAAAGACATTTCGTTAATCGAGTATCAACTGCGAGTCACGAAATTTATCATTGTTCAAACTTCACTGGGCATAGTCCTTTACTCGCACTAACATCCGATAAAGTGTGATAAAATGAAATGACATGGTCGTGAAAAAATTAGAGAAAAGGCAACTCTTCTTTCGAAACTCTTGTTTTTATGATCATTTTTCGAAACAGCATTTTAAGTAAACTTAAAGTGTAACTTCAGTTTCTTGAATAATTTATTCCACAAACTTACGGACTTTTTTAGGAAGCAGTAATTTCCCGTTATACGAAGATCGAAGTCACATCACGTTACTAAACTGATGACATAAAACGAACCAACAAGAGAAACCAGAAGACCAGCATTGCTAAAATGAAGATCCACCATTGGGTTACCGAGGTACATGACGTCAGAACCAGCTCCTCTGTCTTTTATAAGTAATCTATATTATGCAGTAGCATTAATCTAGATATAAATTTGTGTACAGTCGTTACTCATTTAGGTTTCAGATAAATTAAACTGTCACATATATTTTCAAAGTGTGAAACATATTTCAAATTTTCTTTAGGCTGAATTTTAAAATTGTTATCTGTTAACTGATGCCTACAACTCAATGGTGATCCTAATTTTAACACACTCGAAGAAAAACGAAAAATTGCTACAATATTTTAATAATTCTTTTATCATCATTTTCTACAGTAGCAATATTATAATGGTCTCCAGAACGTGAGTGGGTGTTTCATTTCTACAGTCTACGTAACTTACAAATTTAAAGAAGATACGATTTAAAGACGTTAATAACGACACGTTTATAAAATAATAATCCTTCCAATTTTAGGTCCCATGCGCCTTGTCACGCTGTATTAATTATTCATCTATAAAATCTGTCACTAACGTGGGTCTCATATTGGATTTTTGTCTTCTGATTTATGACGACTTGTAGTCTTGTAGGTGGCTATCAATGTTTCACAGAAACGTAGCCCCTCCATCTTCAGGGCAGAAACTACTACAAAGACGTCATAAATGTGTTTCAGATGGAGTTGTCCAATTAGGAATGGGTCAACGCATCTTCATGAATCAATGGTGACGTATTTAAATCCCACACGCCATTATTTGTTCTCCTATTTAAATGTCTCGGTCCAGTAAGAGGTGGTCTGATGTTTATGGACTTTAGTCTCAACAACTGGCTTAATTTTTTTGTACGCTATAAATGTTTGATAACATTTTTTTGTTTATAGTCTATGCTAAACGTATGTTTTAACAACTGTCTCCAATGAGCGGGGGCCTTCCTGAAAAGCTGATAATCGTTGAGCTATTCAAGTCTTTCACGGAACCTGAAGGTTTATGACAGCGTCCACACAAGTCCATCAGCACTCTCCATATCCTCTCGTTCTTCAACAAAACTGCGAATACATCCTCTTCATTAGGAACTAGTTTTACCCGTGACTAACGTAACTGATCCCAACAAATATTAAAGTTACAACAATTATTATTCCTGTTATCGGATTTGCCATGAGTACTCCTACTGAAGTACTCTTTATAGGCGTACATGTTTATGTGTAAGCTTTTTTTTTTGTCTACAATTATTTCCTATAATCATCAAATTTTTCTGCTGTTCTAAGACGACAGCGACTGAACCATGTCGATGTTTTGCTGATGATGTCACGGTTCTATTCAGACTCTTTCGCGCTGTGAGATATAATTGAGTCGTCTCTCGGCCGCAAGAAAAGCTTGCTACGTGGTAAACCATTAATTTACCACTCTTCTTTCAGAGAAGGAAAGCGAGCAAAATTACGCAGTCAAACTTGAAACGTTACACGGTAAAACGGACTACGTTACAATTTGACCTTTAGCGTTTGCGCCTAGTGAGGTTCAGGACATATACTGTAAGTTAAGAACCAGAAGAAATTCATTTAAGAAAACAATAATTTCGCAGATATTTTACGTGAGTTATATCGTAAACAACACATGAAGATAAGTGTCTTCTGATATGTTACACCGTGTAGTCTGTCATTTTAACACTCATATGACGGAGGCAAAAGTACCTTTGGAACGTCGGTAAACTTCTACCAGACTACACAGTGCAACAACCCAGAACACAAATATCTTCAAATATATTGATCTCTTGATATAGTCATTGATCTTTCAGCCGCTGCTTTTGTTTTCTTGATTTCTGGTTAGAAGTTCGAAAAATGAATCCGCCTTCTAAATTCAAGATTCGTCCCCACGCAGAGGCTTCAAGCAACTGCTATGGTCCCTTGGTATCGTCGTCAATACGAATTTAACTCTGCCTCAAAGCATGCATACATACTATGCTGTTATTTACGGTTAATCTTAAACTTGACCAAAATTAAAACAATTTCCTTGGGGGAGGGGGCTTTAAAATATCTCGTTCCACTATTTCCCCAATTCAGAATTGTACTAATTCTTACCGAAATTAGGCATATAGTTAAGAAATTCGAAATTGTAATGGCACATAGACACCTAGGAGCATGCTTTCATATGGAATGTTATTAAATCAGCCAATCATTATAATTATTGGGGAGATAATACACACACAAAGCTCGCAGTTGGCAAAAACGATGCTGTCCACTCGGATTGTAATAAAAGCAACCAGACGAATAAGTAAACTAGACATAATATTATAAAGAAATTATGATTTGTGCCAAAATAAAACAACTTTGAACAAATGGCTTGTGTACTTTTCTGTAATTTCTTGTTCATGCAAACCAAATTCAATCCAGTTTTCGAAAATAAACTTTTAAATCCGTACAGCCAGTAAACTCTGTCATTCCAAGGCATACAACATTCGAACATCGAGAAGTTGATTACAACATAATGCTAACACTACTTCCGCATGTATTCCACTGTTGCCCTGAGGACAGGCGTGTGTTGTTTGGGCTCAGTGTGAAGAAAGGAGTTACACCGTATCAATTGATGCTCCATTACAGCGGACGCAACTTGGTTCAAACTTAAGAGCACATACCTCTTCAACTACAGTAATAAGTGAAATTGAAGGAAACCGCCAACTTTACCGTCGTCTATCTGCCGTGGTAATAAAACGATCTACCACAAAATTGCCGGAAGATGAGAAGCGCCCGTGGACGACTTAACCACGAATTTATCACTCAGCTGTCACTGAATCAGTAGAAGCCTCAACAACCCGTGAAAGTGCAGGAGCATGGACGTTCCGGAAACAGTTTAAACTTCTTCTTTTCATTCTTCGTTCTCTGTTACTGTCTTCGTCGGTCTTCTTCTTTTTATATTCAACTACCCTATGTGTTGACTTCTCCTTCATTTAACGTGTTAAACATTCGGTGGGGCACTTACTGCCTAAGACGGTAAAAAAAAATCAGACGCCCTAGATGCAAAGTTAAGAAAGTTATTCCCTTATAAAACAAAATTAAACATTGTTCATATATCCACAAGGGCAACAATATATGATTTTATCATCGTAATAATATTTGGTACAGGTATTAAATTATAAAACTTCTCACTATGCAGTTTTCTCCTGTCGCTCCATCACTCTTAACACCCTGTATTCAAACATTTTCAATCTGTGGTTTTCCCTCAACGCGAGTGAACAAATTTCACACCTTTACTAAACAACTGTTGTGCCTACAGGTTTAGTTAAAGTTCAGTTGACATGGATAGACGACAGTTACAATTTAGACTAGCATGCAGAATTAAAATACAGATAAGTGAATTTATTAATAAGAAAAAACTGTATCAAAACTGAGAAGAATATTGTTTTCTTTAAAGTTCCTAGATTTCACATTGAAAATTCTTGTTCATAGATTTGTTTGCTTTTTTCCCCACTGTGCAGAACATATCTTCCCTAAATATCTAAACAACGTGGAGCTGAATAATTTCCAACACATTGTTTCCAAAGCTACTGTACTACAGTCGTTAAACAAAGAAACAGCTAAACGGCGTCTTTTACAGAGAAACAACAATTTTACAACTGCACGTTTCCAGAGTCTGCAAAATATCTTACAAAGCGTGAAATTTGTTTTAAGTACTTAAACGGAGTAAAATAATACAAGAAACGCAACAAGCCCTTAACATGGTCTTAAACCAGTTAACTATTCATGCGGTGAAGCATCGTGCCGGAGCAGAACCGGGCAGTCGGTCGACAAAATGGGAGAGGAAATTGCCGAGGTGAACGGCCTCACTTGGATCAAATATGTTTTAGTGTACTACAGCTGTACCTGCGTGGATTTAGTTCAATAATCGGAACACTTTCTTATAATATTTATTGGCGTCTCAAGTACCATTTTCCGGTTACAGTTTCAAGCGGTTATGTGGTTCACTGGGGATGCAATGACACACTGTTGTTAACAAGGTGACGAACTTTCTGGCTGCATAAAAAGCAATGAATTTGAACACAGCTGATCAACAGTTTGTTCTCCAGAAGGATTACATTCCCTGGATTTGATTAAACCTAACATACAATGAATTGTGGGAGAATCCTCCTAGTACCCAACTTGCACTTTGTAAATAATCACTTGCGCTGTTAAATTGTTCAATATCGTATTCAGATGTTACCTTCAAAACGGGTATAATTTATGACAACCATTTAAATGGGTTTTTTTTTGCTGTTTGTAGGTTGAAAAATGTGTGAAGCAAATCAGAAAGTGTCGCATCGTTGTGGTTCAGTTCTCTCTACGTGCAGTCGTGAGACAAGTGTCCTCGGCAAATCAGGCTCGGATTGTCAGACACAGTCCGACCGGTAGACACCATTCCTCAGCCCGCAGAGGCCCTTTTCTGCTCATCTTCCTGCAAGACAGTAAAGTGTTCGGAGATCAAAGACGTCCTCAGCCAAATCTCTAGGCACACTCTGAAGATTTCGGGGGTAACAGAAGCCTCTCCTTCATCCAAATTCGATAAGTCAGCTTGGGATTTAAGACCGACAAAGTCTCGTTGTGACTTGAGGTTCTCACGACGGTAAAAATGTCCACAGTATTCGTGTGTATTGTGGTGTCTTGTGGCCTTGCAGGTCGTTGCCAACGTGTAGCCTACCTTTCAATCAACCCTGAAGACTTGAACGCGGGGTATCCACAGCCTCCACTGGAATGACGAAAGCCCTGACAGAGGTTTCGTGTGGTCTTACTCAATGCTTCCATCTGAATGTCAAAGTCTAAAAAAATACGGAATGAAGCGGTCGTAGAGTATTTTAAGCATTTCAGACAGAACAGATGGACTCTGGTCTGAGCTACGACAATCGGGTAGCATCAATGTGAAACGGAAGTACCGGTACCCAAATGCCGTTGCGTTCTTAACGATGGCAACAGTCTGAGCCCCGGAAGGACCAGTGTCCTTTTTCTACGTTTTTGCAAATAAAATACGAACTGTGGGAAATTTGTTTCATTGCGTGTGTGTGATTTACTTAGTAACGCTGTCAGCGCTGGCTTAGACCATATACTCTCGAATAAGATTATAAGTGAATAATGACTTGAAAACGACTTGAAAGAAGCGATAGTGACTTAATTTTAAGCTATTTTCCCGGGATGTTCAAGAACCGAGAAAAACCAGAAACCAGCAACCGGGATGACTAGTTTCCAAGGAAAGTGTCAAACACACGGCTGCAACGTTCGGTGAAGTATGACACATGAGTGTGTTTTAAGAATCCGAAGGATACACATTGCATTTAGCCATGCATTCACGATTTTTTAAAGTGAGAAAGCACGGATTTCTTTCTTACATGCATGGACTCAGAACGTCTTTGGTGTCCATGCAGTCTACACATATCCTCTGAATGACGGTGCTAATGGCCAACATGGGTAGTTCAAGAGTTCATCGGCCTTGTATTCATCCAAGTCATTCTCACTTTTATACAACGCCTGCCCGTTCTCCCCCCCCCCCTCGCCCCCCCCCCCCCCAATGGGACTCATTATCATTATGTACGGGTAATATTGTAAAAGCAGCGAAGGTACACGGACAATTCACAAATTGCCTAAAAACTGAATAAAATAGACCATGTGGTTCAGCCCGTGTTTTGTGCATCTATACAGATCGGCAACTTCAAAGGAATAGGTCGAGTGACTGAAATTGACTTTAATTTAGATTAGTTTTTAAATAGCGTGAGCTATAATCTTACTTAATAGCACATTATGAGAACGTTGCAATGACAAAGTGAAACAAAAGGATTTCACATTGCAGAGCGCGAAATTTAGATGACATGTTCAACTACAACTAAGCATGAGGAGGAACCAAAGCCCTCATTTCGAAGCTAACAGTCGTTTAGCGAGTCAAGGAATTCCTCACCTGTAACATCTTGAAAAAGAGTGACAAATACGTGTATTTACAATTTGCTTTTGTATTTCGTAACTTTGCATTTTACACACAGAGTGTATTTATGAGTTCTTTACGATTCTCAGAACAAATAATGACTCCCTGAAGTGACATTAACCAACTAATCTTTGTGATGGAGAAGCACTGTATCGTTTCTTAGGTAGGAATTAAGATTTTTAAGATTGGTTAGATGAGCCTTGTCTCGTGTGCAGTTCTTTCACAGTTACACTAGATGCGACACAAGTGGATAATTCAAGGTCTTCGATAATTTCTTATTATATTAACGCTGTGTCCTTGACATTTTGTGATATCTCGTGACCTTTTCGAACGTCAAAGACCAAGCCAGAAAAAAAGTATCCTCTCTTATAAACAAATAACAGTCGAAAGGAGATAGTCAGAACTAGAAAGAAAATTTATTGCTGATAATGCACAAGACTGTGAGTTTTAAGTCGTTCTATAAACATTAACTAATCATCTTCTTGCATGATTATGACAGCAGCACGAAATATTTCATTCTATATTCCAGACTCCTTTTAGATTCTAAATGGTCAAAATACAGAATTGTAAACTTTAATTTTTATTTTAAATTTTTCCTTATCACTGGCTTTATTATTTTCATCGAAGTCACTGTCACTTATTAAATCAGAGTTGTCAACCCGCGGCCCCCAGGCCGCATACGACCCGTCGATGTTTCTGGGGCGTGTAATTTTTATATTTCGATAAGGGAAGCAGTGTGTAGCAAAGAATGCAACTCGAAAATAAGTGTGATATACAGAGGCAGTGTTATGATCCAGTTTTGCATGGACGTTGGTGGTACAAGTTAGCCCGAGGCCGCACGTAGAGCCGTCACACAAGCAATGCCTGACTGACATGACGTGCTGGTGATATGCCTGTCATCGGCTAATTAGCCTCGCCCTCCACTACCCCCTGACACAGTGAGTTGGGGTTGGGGTGGAGGTGTCTAGTACCACCATCAGATCTTCGCATGCCCTCTGGAACGGGCCCTACGGCGCTACAGTCTGGTTGTTATTACGCGAGAATTTCTGTTTCTCATCGCATTATGCATCTGAAACTCGATACAAATCTCCACAAGTGAATTAATTATTTCGTGGCTTGCCAGAATTAAGAGAAGTAGACTGGTTTAGGACTCAAACTAACAATGTTTAGAGACTGACCTCCAAAATTTATAAAAAATTTAAATTTCCTTCATCTTACCAAGTAAGCTAATGACGTAACTTATTTAAGGCATATCTAGGCCGATTCCAGATCCAGCCAACTACAGACGCACATTATACATATAGCCCTATCGATTCCGTATTCGATAATCGACCTTTTGTATCTATATGCATGAATCGGTTTGTAGGCATAACGATGTCACATATAACTGATACGATTAATTATTATTAATATGTTCTGTATACATTTTGAGTAACAAGTCCCTAATTATGCCTAATAAAACTGAACATATTTATTGCTTATGCTTAGTAATGAACACCTTTCGCCAAAGAGCGTTTTAGCTCATTCCTTGCACATTCGTCTAAATTAATATAGCTATTCACAGATAATTTAGGCCTATAACATGTATTTATAGAATATCGATCGAAATATAGGCGACTGTAAAATGATATTTATCGCTTCACGCTATGCCCTATCCAATTGTTATACGGAGCTTTTTGCACTGCGTGAAGCTTATAAACAAGTTCATGTAGTACCAGACAGTCTACAGAATGCATGAAAATCTGCATCCTTATCGCTCTAAGATATCAGTGCTTAATCATAGGATAAGTGTTTTACCGTTTAGCTGCAATATAACTCAATTCTTGGGAACTGAGTTGTGTTACTTATAAAGCTAAATTTTATAGATATTATACTACTAAGCTTAGAGATTATAATTACACTGCATATATGAGGTTTGTTCTCGTGGTGATGAAGATGCTGAGCTTTTGAGTTGCAACGTGTGTGAATCTGCAAGAATATATCAAAGTTTCGAAAGTATACACTGCCTCTATCTTCAGAACTAAAATGAATGCAGTATGATATTCCGAATTCAAAATAATGGACTGGGTTAATCCTGCCATTAAATTTATCCAAAATTATAAAATAAATTAAATTTTCAGATAAACAGCATGAATATTACCAATGAGACAACACGATAAAACGGGAATGAAAAGTTTGGGATGAACAATAAATAGAATTTCGTGATACAATCGTAAATAATTCTGATGTTTTTTAAGAGAATGGCTTAAGAAAAGCGAAACAAACTTCAGAGGCTGAACAACTGCTCTCGGGCCACAATTTTCCGACTGAGATTTCCGTCTTTATTACCACGGGTTTGAGAAATAAGAACAATCCTAACTAATAACGTAATAACTGGGGTGTTTCGCCCTGTGGTAACTCATTTCTCCCTCACTAGCTAGCTTGTCGAGGGGCTGTTGAGGGTGAAGCACTCGTAGGAGGTCGCAGAGTAAGAAACATGATTAATCCAATGAATATTCGGGAACTGATTTTGCCCCCACCACAGCGTACGCCTAATTCGGTTACAGTTCCATTATCAACGAAGTCTGTTGCAAGGAACATCGGCGTCGCTGCTCTGGGATCTCAGATAACAGAGTTGCCAACACAAAATATTTATTTGCAGTCCAAGTTACTTTCTAAATGTTATATTCTTTTTAATATAGGCACAACGTAAAATTCAACTAAACGCATTTCAAACTATTGTAGTTCAGTCGCTTACAAAACAAGAAGTGTTCAATTAATTTAAAAGAAATATACGAAATTGCAAGATATAAATATTTTATATACGATAACATAACAATAATCTATGGATTAATTTGTGTTGAAGCATGTACGTATAAATTATTCTTCTACATATTGTAAATTTATAAAACTGTATGACTCATAATGGAGCTTATTTTTTCATATTTCTTGTATTTGTTACAAAAATTCAACACTGTATAATAATATAAGATCCTGCTTTACAAATCTTGTTACAAAAAAGGGAAGTATTCATGGTCCCTGGATTATTATTTTCCAGAGTTATTTTTTTGTTAAAAAAATTTAAATTGGGGTTTTCCCGGTCTTTTCAGGGATCACCCGTCCAGTAGAGATTTGCCGGTCGCGATACAACCAGAGGATACAACCCATAGTGCTTCTGAAGTTACTCAGCTTACTCAGGACGGACCTCTGAGAAAACACCTACTGCTTTGGTCCTCACTTGCAGCATGCAAGGCAACGTGATAATAACGACTTGAGAGGAGCTCTGTAAAAGGTGGTCTGGTAATGACTTCGAGATGAATGCTTAGTAAATGTATTGTGCTGTCAGAAGGATAGTTCAATCTCAAAATGATTGTTTAATTATTGTACTCATGCACAACCGAAGTAGATATTAAAGCAATAGAATTCTGTACATATTGCGTTTCTAGAATAAAACTACTATTACTTAAGTTCTTAGGACTTTAATTCTATTGCAGGATCCTTACTAATCTCTTACAGAATTTCTGTGACTATTCTTATCATATTTAGACATTTGTATTAACACGTCAAAACATGCTGCAACTAAGATTATTTTTATTTTTATTTTAGACCGTTACATATCCTCCTTATTCATTTACATAAATACTAATCAAAGTAACTAGGCTTCAGAGGGTTAATTTCAAAGCTGTTCTTTGAATCTACTGGTACGATAATACAAGTTACATTGTTTCTTAACAAAACAATGGGTGTGTTTTCATCGTATGGCCCTGAGATGCATAAATGATAAATCTCCACTTGTTATTATGAAGAGAAATTCACATTCATATGAATTCCTGTTACTTTGCTGTATCTGCCGTATGTGATAGGAATTCCTGTGATTTTGGCCTCAGCATACTGCTCATTACAGGGGGGTATATTTCACAGCGAACTACAGTTTAGAGCCATTTTGCAGCAGGAACTTGGAAAATTAGTTGCGTAATTCATACAGAGGATGGGGGAATATGAAGGCTGCTCGCCGATTGTCTACATTTGAGTTCTATCGGGTCGGTAGCCGTGGTTGAAGCCGAGCTTGGCACAGAGGCAAACAATCAGTACCACTGCGGGTCACCTCCATTATCTCGCTGATTATGGAGGCAGAAAGAATCTCTTAAATGTCGATACACTTCTACCAGACTACGCGGCCCAACAGCCCAAGAGATAGTCATCTTCATGCTTGTCGCTGTGAAAACCTCAAATCTCACAA
This sequence comes from Zootermopsis nevadensis, assembly GCF_977971745.1. Classification (NCBI taxonomy): domain Eukaryota; kingdom Metazoa; phylum Arthropoda; class Insecta; order Blattodea; family Termopsidae; genus Zootermopsis; species Zootermopsis nevadensis. The sequence continues at coordinate 16,016,661 of NW_028259192.1, read as the reverse complement.
ACTAACAGTCGCTCAACTAGTCAAGAAATTCTCTCTCCCCCCCCCCCCCCCCCCGCCTTCATGGAACCCGAAATTCCATTGCCTCTGTAACAACAGTTTGCCACTGGTCCCTGTTGAGTGATAAATCCAAACCACACTCACATATTATTTCTCTATTCTCCCATCTAAGCCCAAATCGTCCATAGAGACTCTTCTTTTAAGAGTTCCCAACTAAAATTTGTATCTGTTTATCATGGCTACCACGTGTGTTACATACTCCGACCCATTTTCATACTCCTTGATTTGATCATCCGAACAGAATCTCAAGAATACGAATTATGATGCTCTGAATTATACCATTTTCTCCAGACCCCTTTTACTTTCCTTTGAATGTCCAAATATTCTCTTCACCATCTTCTCCTCAAAAGTCTTTAATTTTTTATTCTTCCAAGACTGAGGAACCAAGTGTGTCTATTAGATTCTCAGCGCATGTAAAATGCTTTTCGTTTCAGATGCTATAGTCACTAATGTTAAGGTCTACTTTAACACATCGACTATTGTTCATTATCAAAGCCAGCATTGGTCTCTGGAAGGATTTTTCCGGGTATCTGAATATAACACACCGTTCTCAGAATTATCGGTCTTGGCTTCATTTCAGAATACAAACCATACCGAATCAAGGGTGGCTACAAATAGTGGTTAGCACACTTCAGCTATGACTTTATTTGCTAAAGTAGTAACGAGTAATTCTTTTACCTATATCCCAACTAAATTAATTTTAAAACATATTTCATGAGCCACCACCAGGAGGGATACGTGACTCATGGCGGTGAGATCAAACCATAAACTAAAAGTCTGCACTGGAGAAAAGCTGTAACACATTGACGACTTCTTTACATGCGTTTTCTGACACGCATCAAGTGAGACATGAAGCCTTAGGCAAACTCCACACCAGTCGGCGAATAATTCAGATTTCATTTCATATCCAGATGTCACCCTGATCGTCATCCGAGAGAACGGCAGCTGTCCGTATACCGTCACGCCCTCTGCCTCTTGATTGGGGGCATTGTCACCCCTCACCCTATCCCAAATATTCTAGCTTTACCACATAAGGGATTCGACCCCTGAAATTAGCCCCTGAGGCAAACAAGCGGATTTATGTATATGAAATATGTGAAATGTGATGAGCATTTCAGAAATATATGTAATTGTGGTGTGTGGTTTTGGATTGGGGAAGTGGGTTTCAATTCATCTGTGAATAAGTTTTGCACGTCTGGTGGTTACCAATTCACTGAACAGACATGCTTCTCGGTTCCTTTGTCTCAGTTCATGAAATATGTATTATTCCGATTCAGTAAAGTGACAAAAGAAATGTTGCTGACTTAACTCAAAACTGCTTTCGTACTTACAATACCAAAAGGGTTGTGAAGTTAATACGAAGACTAATATAGGCTTAGTTAGGGAACAGACAACAAAATCTTTCAGATCCGTCTAATATCTCTTGATATTAACATGATGATGCCGAGGGTCCATTATCGTCTAATAACAGTGGATCTCTTTTGAATTTACATAGTGTAGTGCCCAATTTTTTTAAAATAAATAAGTGTGCATTTCCTGCAAACATTCAGGGATCCAATTACTTCCGTGTTTCGAGTTTAATCCTATAGACTATCATGGTAAGATGTCGTCGAGACTGGTTTGTTCTACAGGTCCAACGGAGGAGCAACCTTGTCCCCCCCCCCCCCCTTCGTTCCCCATCTACCGTTACAGGACGAAGGAAAGAGTCAAGTTAACGCCAGCATCATTGTCTCTAAAGATCCCAAGACGAAGTACAACGTTCAAAATATCAATAATAATGTTCCATCGCCAGAAACAATCAGTGTCAATCCTATTGGAAAATTTATTCAGAAATTATTACAGGGCTCACATTAGTGGCGTGCATTCCTACTGAGGCTTTCACGGACTGCAAACACTGCGTCGGAATAGTCAAGAAGTCGGTGACTGACCTCTAAGCCTCTGGTGGTCTACGGCAGGGGTTCTCAAACCGCGGCCTGCCGAAATGCTATTTATTTTAACAGACTAATGTGTCATTTAATGCGACGAAAAATAATTACCTGATATTAGAAAATACAATTTGCTAACTACGTCTTTATTTGGCAGAGCCAGGCAATGTGAGCATCTGTTCACCTTAATGAAGAACGCCAATTTAAGACGTAGGACGCATAGCACTGATAAACACTTGCGACAATGCATAGGAAATAAAATAACAAGGGTTAAACTACACATTAAAAGACTGCTCAAGCAATGGCAGTGGATTAAATAAGTCCAGAAACAACTTGAAAACTACTAATATATGAACCTGTGTGCAATAATAGTCTAAGTTAGTATTTTAATTGTATGCAGTCCAACAAATATTTGGCGACATGAACCTATTCAAAACTTTCACTCAGGGTGAAAGCAAAGTGATCAAACATTTCATTTGTTTGCTTCGTATTCGAAATATTTCGGGTTCTAATATGGGCCCAGAAACCTACCACTCTGAGTCCGTTCTGTGATTTGCTCAGCTCCCGTAAGCAAACACTGGTCTCTTAAACTGTCTTACGCACTTTTTCAACATAATTATTCACATAAGTCAATCATCGTGTCACTCAATGCCATATGATTACTTAGCTACCAAGCGCCGTCAAGCGACCAACAGAGCAGAACACTTTAAGGAAAATGCAAGCTCTAATCGGATGGCACGGTGTGAAATTGTCATTTTGTGATCAAACTTCAGTAAGAAAGAAATATTGTACGAAACGCGAGCTTAACTTAGAGGAAGAAACTTTTGCAAATCTTTAACTAAAGTGCTGGAATCTAGTTAAAAGTTACGCAGACCAAAAGTCAAATGTTGGTAACTGTTAATTTAGAATCGAAACCACCGTACTAGAATGATAAAGCAACGTCTTCAAGGAAATTGCGCTGAAAGAGTCTACTTTAATGCAAGAGTGATGATACCCGAGTGGTGGATGATCATCCTCGCGGTGCTATAATTGGCCATTGTTCGAAGCTCGACTGGGTCCAGTGAACTCGCCTGTCTGCCGTATACACGGACACTGCAATCTGCCTGTGGCACAGTTACTTTCAGAACCTCTGCCCTTGCATCATCAGCAGAAATAGGTAATCTAGTATGGGTGTGAAACATGGTCTCTCATCATGAGGGAAGAACAGACTGAGGGCGTTTGTGAAACCAGTGACGAGATTAAGGATGTCTGAATACTGGGTGCTGAGGAGAATGTAAATTATGAACGTAAGAGGAAACAACAGAAAATATGGAGAAAACGTCATGGTGAAGATCTTTATAATTTGTATTTTTCACGCAATATTGTGAACGTAATCATTTCAAAAGGGATGAATTGAGGGGGAGTGGAACACGCATGAGATAAATGGGAAATGAATACACCATTTTCCTGAGCTGTAAAGCCTGGAGTAAGGAGATCGACTGGGAAATCTAGGCGCGGATCAGATGATAATATTAAAATGGGTCATAAATAATGTATGAGGGTGTGGATTGGATTCGTCTGGTTCAGGATCGAGACTAGCAGCGGGCTTTTGTAAACACAAAAACTTCGGGTTTGTTATAAAGTTGGGAATTTCTTAGCTAAACGAATTATTAAGCTTCCCAAGAAGGACTCTGCAGTACGGAGGTGTGTAGTTCGCATCTCTTAGATCTCGTGACTTGTTCTTCTTCATGGAAAATCACAGAATCCACTAGAGGGAATTCGAAACACAGTGCAGATAAAGAACCACTACATAATATTGTAAGTGTAAATACAAATGCCTAAAAGTATTACCAAAAATTTTAGTTGCGCTAAATAAAGAATTGAAATGTCCCTCCCATTTTAGGTTTGACATTTCAGTTCGTCTACGTCTTTTCATTATTATACGCATAACACTAATCTTCCTATTATAAGATATTTTAATTTTAAGAATATTGCGAAGGTACAGTTTTGAAATATGCTGCTGTTATTCAGGTGATGGTTAACTGCAATATCACACGTGAGAAGGGCCTACGTTCTGTTAGTATTTCCAGGAAGAACACATGAGAGCACTTTCATATTCAAGGACCAAGTCCTTTCTCTTGTCATCACTGTCTTAGAATGCAAAGATAAATTTGTGTCTGACACGTCACTGAACGCCTCGCCAAGAAGACGTGTGGGAGAATAAAGTTTTGCCTCGTACGTATCAGTTTTATTTCTTCTCCGTAGGATTGGTGTCTTATGCAATCCTCACCGTACATTTCGTGGCCAAGCATGCCAAGAGTCAATTCCAGTTTAACGATCAGAACTGCATATCCCAGTGGTAAACAATTACGCAATTAGTGATGCAAGATAATTATTAAAAACCTGGAAAAATCTGCATGCCTTCAAGTGATGTAGATTGTCAAGCCAAGCGCATAGTTTAGGCAGCGATATTTGCGTTCATAAAAGCAAAAATGTTGAAGGCTATGATTCAAAAGATTAATCTGTACGGAGTTACATAACCTAGTGATAGCTCTCTAAAGCAGAAGCATTACATCATAATTAGGAACTATTATTCTGTAAGACCGTAAGAAAAAATCATGGAACAAAAGCTACACGACCTCAGAGGAATCCTTGTAAGTCGTATGCTGTTCTGTATCTCCCTTCTTCTCGCCCCTCATTTTTCCGAGGTGTTCAAACATAACTAAAATCACATATAGGCAGATTCCGGGAGAGAATAACAGCTCTTAGGATGTTTGTCTGTTTTCGATTCAAGCGAGGTACATTTCATAATAGACCGAAGGAAGATCTGACGGGAGATGTATGGCCTATCAGTGCTCGGCATTGTCGTTATGAACTGCGTGCGAAGTCTCGACAGGCTGTAGCTAAACGCGGTGCTTATGTGTTGTGTCTATTCTGAGTGGGCGTGATGCAGGCATTGCCTGCCCAAACTTTAATAAATCAAAACGTTTCATGGGGTCTGAAGGAGGCTCAGGTATCCTCATGTTCGAAAAACGCAGGAAAAAAGTTACCGTTTTTGGTCTTTTGTGCTTCCTTGGCAGGGAACAACAAGAAGGTTTTCTTCCTTTACCTCAACTGTGCCGAGTGTGGCAATCCAGCCCACAGGGGGTTCCCTTTGTGCGGGTGCTCAGAGGACGTGGAAAAGGTAGGTTCATCTAATAGACAAGACCATAGGGTTCGAACCTACACTGGTCATCACAAACAACTTTGATGGCCGTAATCAATAGGGGCTTCGCACGCAGCTTGTGACCCATGAGCTAAATACAAGATAATATGTCATTATTAGTACGTGCGTATTACGACGTATCAACATAATAATAGTTTTAAATATGACACTGAGGGGGAAATACAGCGATTTGTGGTAATTATTTTGTTTGGAATTCACACAGTTAACTTCAGGTAATCACACGGTGCAGGGTGTCAGTACAGGGTTTTCTTTTTTAGATGTGACGCCGTATAATTGTGTAAATTTTGCAGACGTTTCGGAGAAACACACTACCTCTATCTTTATGGTACAAAACGGAAGCCATATAATAGTTAATTTCTGAGACTTGAGTTTCTCACGGTGGTAAAGATGTCGATTGTGGTCTTCTTGGTTATGATGACGTGATCTTGTAGGTGGTTAGCAACCATTTTCTTTGATGATGATGGAAGCGATACCTCTCTTCCGACAAGTCAGTGTTGTCCCACAAGACCACATGAAATCTCAACCCAGAAGACCACGGTTGACGCTCCTTAATCTCTTTTTCATTTAGCAATTAGAACCCTATTAACGGCTTTCCTAGAACACCTGGAACAGTTTCGACAACAATAAAACAAAGGAACGCAAGAAAATGCCAAATTAGCTATGCTGATTGAAGAGTAATACGTATTACAACTTGACTGTGTTTCTAAGAAGTTATATAATTCACTCTTGACTTCACCGTGCCTGAGGCAATTACAAGCCTATGGCTGTGCCCTGTGGACAATAGGTGGTCGATCGACGGAACAAGTGTAATTATTGTTAACGTTTTAGACGTTAGTCGGTAATGTTGTCCATGTGTCTTTCGCTTCCACTGCAGAAATCAGCAGTGCAGAATAATTACGTAGAAAGTTCAGCTGTAATCGAAATTATTACTTCGCTGCACGTTAATTGTAAGAAAACGACAAGTGTTTCAGAAGGTGAACAGGTTCTTGAATATATGTGACCATAATCAATAGGGTAAGGAAAGCGGAGCACGTTTGAATGAGTTTAATGATTTTGTACACGTGTTTCTTAACACAGCCTATTATTTTATTCTCCACAGTCATTTCAAATTTCGGTTACCACGGTCAAATAACGTTAAAGTAGAAAAATTAAACAAACCTTAAAGCTATTTTAAAGAAATGGTCGTTCCCTTGTTGTTTTATGATAGCGAGACGAAGACATAGGGACTATGTAATTCTGGTCTGGAGTAGGAGTTGCGAGCATTAACTTGAGGTGTTCCGGAGGAATTTACTCCCTGAAAATGGCCTAGCTTCATGGGTGGAAAACCCCTCGGGGCAGTGCACATCTCCCTGAAGCCTGGATTACCTAACCTGATGCCCATAAGTTCCTAAAACTGAAAGGGACAATGCCACTGAGGGCAAAGCACCAAAGTCAGACAGCTCAGATGGATCAAAGACCTGCTAGGACCAGTGTAGATCCAACCATCACGGTCGAAGCCCTGTGAGAACAGAAAACATATTTCCATAGCTCTCGTGGACTAGGCACATAACAGATATCCCAGAGTACAGAGACACGGGAACAAGAAATGAAACGGGACCAGGCTCCAACGAAGCAAGCAAGCGGGGAAGTGCTTAGATGATAAAGGCCCCGAGGTTAAAAAGTCCCGGATAGAATAGGCGTTGATGCATTGCCAGGGGGAGTCCCCAGGCGGTGTAGTCACCGAAAGTGAATTATCCCCGTGGGTGGCGAAGCACCTCACCGATCTTCCTGAGGCCTTGGTGATGAAACCAGAGATGTCAGAGGTGTCCACCAAAGCGAAGGTGAAGCCAACGAATAAATATTATAATAAGAATAACAAAAAACAATAGGATTAACAACAAAAATAGTGTCCAGTTGTTGCAAATTGCCTACCTCCTAGTAAAAAGCGGTAGGTAGGCAGACAGACACAGGCAGTCCCATAAGGCGTTCTGTGCTGATTCTATAGCGTGAAAAAGTACCTGCAGAAAACAGACTGTGAAGCCGAAACAGATCGATTGCTTTCTCGGTGAAGCGTAGAAGTCGAAGCAGTGATGGTAGTTGCTGTAGTGCACATACAATCCAATCATTCGAGAACCGGATCTCATCCGTAGGCTAATCCACACAAGTCGCCAATGGCATGCCTGCGTCTGTCTGTCACGCTCGGTACTGTCTGAAGGAAGCGTCTGGCGAATCAAAGGTGCACAAAGGCAAAAAAAATTGTGTGTGTGTGTGTGGGGGGGGGGGCGATGAGAATGCAGGAAAGCTACTGTGTGGGCAACCTGGCCCTAAATTGATGGAATTAATATGTCCCTTGAGTGATGCGTCCGCGAGATAAATGACAGATGATGCAGTTTCCATTGACAAGAGCGGTTTGGATAAATTAAAACTTAAATCGACGTGAAATAAAAAAAATAAACTGAAATAATAAACGGTTATAAAAGAAGTATCTGTAGTTAAGTAAACGCGCCTACATATGTGAGGTTGAGGCATTGCTGTGTCCCTACCAAACTTGGCCAGATAATAATCACCATGCAGTTACCCTAGAACACCGTAAAGCTGCAGTAATAAGAACAAAATAAAAAGATAACATCGATACATTTGACCGTGATTGTACAGTCACGTTACTTGACGACTGTGCCGCTTCTCTAGGATTCGCGACAACCGGCGAATTGATCGTGCATAGCGGAGAGGTCGTTCCATTCCTGCAGCACAGCCCCCAAAAATCCTCGGTGTAATATTAATGTATATTGTTCCATAAATGAATTCATTAATCATAACGCCACGCCGATACTGATCAAAAAGTGAGATAAAAACCATGAATGATTTTCGTTCAAATTCCTCGCCACTACATTCACCGATTTCCAGTCACAAATTAGTTCCTTTAGCGCGGTGATGACAACCTCGGTCTCTTTTAAAGACGTCGTAAAAAATCGGTACAAGCATATTCTTTAAAGCTTAATTAAAATCATTTGAGAGAACTTGAGTGATTAAGTACACGTTAAGCTTGAATTAAATTAATATGTTATGATGCGAGCAGCAGAGAATCGGTGAGGAGAGAATTAGAATAATGAAGTGACTTGTGACTGGTCATACGGCCAGGTCAAGTGCTGGTTAGCCTTTATGGAGACACCCTTATTTCAAATGCATGCAAGGACTCTATGATATAATGCGAATTACAATGAGTGTGTGTTTCAAAATAGTAACATATTCATGAATAACATTAACCCATGTGCACCCGGTTTCTCTAAAATTACGTATCACTTAGTTCTAACCACTGTATCAAATAAAAACGTGTATGTGAAGTACGGAGGGTTAAAAGAGATACTTTTTCTTCATAAAATCATTATCCTACATTTCATATTATTGCATTTAAAGCCGATAGTCTTATACTTTTTGAATCAAAACCGCAAATTATGCCTCTGTGTAAATGCATAATATTGTAAAAATTATTTTGTGGGCGTAATTTCATAATGTTATGATGTTAGGACGTTTTCCACATACTTTCGTAAATTGTGAAAAATCTGTTCATCGCAATTCTCCACTTCCTATGTGTAGTTTCACTAACAAATGTGCGAACAGAACAACACATTTCTTCTCATTTTTCATTCTCTTATTTTGAATTTAAATGGATTATTACATTACGTTCTGTTTTGGCTTCAACCTGTAATTAGCAGAAATAGTTATATTCGCAAGATTTATTCTCAATAACAATATAGTTAAAGAATTTGTCTTTATCTTTGTACAACTGGCAGCAGCCATACAAACACAACCAAAAATTAAATTATGTTTTTTGGAATTGCATGTCAATCTACACACTTATATTAAGAATATTACATTTGAATTTATATCGATTATACACCTGAAGATTGTTCATTGAAAACCGAAACCGAATGCTCTAATTGTAAATCGAACATTTCGATAGAAAGAGCATCATTTTAATATATTTTAAATATTAAATGTTAATTGTAGTAATAATATTTTAATATTTTAATATTTAATAAAATGTTTTATTGTGATTAGACGGTTAAAATTAAACAATTAAGCAGTAAATTAATTCACAAAGTCATTTCAAGGCCATAATTCCCAAGGGATTCTGAATTGGGAATGAGTTCTATTGCCTTTTCACGACTACACCTGTACCATTTTAGTTCGTTAGTGTGTTCAAATACAAGACGATCGATCTGTTTCTTTTAGCTGGTCACCAAACTGAAGCACAATTTCGCTATAGAAATAAAGGAAAATTCGCCATTTCAATGTTGACATCGGTTTTCGAAGACCTAATGTGCAGAAAATTGTACGTAACTCTGAACATGTCCTAAACAGCAACAACAAAATGTCCTTAATATCTGCGAGAAACCATTTTCCATTACTCGCACATTTTCGAACACCTTGTTACATTTCTCCTGGAGAAATATCGACTCTGATAATTTGTCAGAGAAACAGCAATTAAGTTTCTGTGGTAAAATCTTGAGGATATAAGATTTCTCACGCTACTGACGGCAATGGAGACAAAAACCATGGCAGACTGACAACTGAAACGGACGAGGAGACCCAAAAAAACGCAGTTTCGTCTCGGTGACACTATCTTCGCTTTTTAGTTTCATTTTGTATCCTTTCCTTTGGCTAATTCGCTTCTGCAGTTAAGTATAGTCTATGTCTGTAAGATAGACACTGACATCATGGTTCTGATTAATCGTAAGTTAGCGTTGTTATAAGAAGTAGCGTTATTATTTATGACACTTTTTAATTCTTAGGATTGTTAACGAGAATCTTTCAACTGCAGATTAAACAGAGAACGTAAAATAACCAAATAATGTTAAGCTACAGAGCATTCAAAATGTGGTGTCCGTAGCTGAAAGTACTACCTCAAAATTCGCTGCGAATGACTTAGGAAGACAACATAACTTCAGAGTAATCCAGTAGACATTCGAATGGGACATCACCAGAATACAAGTCTATATCGTTGCCATTTTAGCAACTTGTTCATTAATTTAAGGTATTATAATATAATTTTCTTGGTAACAACTCCGCGGAACAGAGCTTCTCTTGAGAAAACTAATAGTCGCTCAGCTGCTAAAAAAATCCCGCGTCTTTTGTTCACATGAATCCGCCAATGAAACTGACTGACTTCTGAGATGTTGTTCCGTGCAGTCTGGTAGAAGTTTTCGACGTTTTAGAGAGGTGTTTGTGGCCTTTATCGTCACGAAGCTCTAAAACGTCTATGAAGTGTTATCAGGTTACACGGAGCAACATTTCAGAAAGCAGTAATAATCCTCACACTCGCCACTGTGAGAACCTAAATCCGCCACTGGTCCCTGTCCTGAGCCTTATAATTCCAGTCTTCAACGGCGTATTTTATTTCTTTAGTCGATTACCTAATTCTTGAGTTAGAGAGGGGGAGAAGCCTTTTGAACCTAAGTTGCCTGTAGATGCTTATAGACCACTGATGAACAGAAAGAAGGTAGACCAAGTGTTAGGACTATGGATAGAAATAAGCATCGTTGTTTAGAAGCGTAGTGTTGTATTTTTGTTTCAAACAAGTGAATATTATTAGACGTTAAAGGTAAAAGTCTGAAGCAGCTGCTCTTAAATGCTGTTCCTGGCGGGATAAAAATTTTGCTTGTCTTGTTTAGTGTAAGAGTAGCATTTAAGAAATTAATCTACGTTGAGAGGAAATATATACCAACATGATTATTCTTACTGTAAACTTTCTTCCGTCTTTTTTTTTTATTTCAGAATGAAGGTTCTGGTTTTTAAGTAGATATATCAGACATTGGCACTCCTTGATTTACTGTTTAAATATTGTAAGGAAACGCACAAATAAGTTATGAATGTTTAAATTTGGTTTCGTGCCACTTATCCTTGTAAAGCATCACCAAGATGTCTGTAGTTGGGGTCCCACACGCCAGCTTCGTATGATAAAAGATCGACTGTTTACTCTTTTCGGGTAAAAGCCGAGGCTCAAAAAGTTACTTCGCGTGCTTTCTTTGTGCGATTGACAGGGTCCGTGACTTTCAAGGTGGACTGTGCCCTTCCAACAATAGGTGTTTATCAGTTTCAATATTCTTCAACGTCATATGGTATTCTGACCCGACCTTTCGTTTAGGATTTGTTTCATTTTCTAAAGAAATGGGCAGAGGGTTTGATGGTTTAGGCCTGAGAGTCTGCAACCACGCCACTTGATTTCTTTCACGTAAAGGAGAGGGGCCTAGATTAAAGAAAACAGCAAACCCACCAGCAAAGATTTTAAACAACGACAAAATTCTGGTATTTGCTATAAGCCAGGACCATCCAAGAAGTCCGATCTATACGGTCGTAGTTTGTCCTTTTAAGAACAAATTTAAACTAAACTAAACTAAACAATAACGTTCACGGCCTATAATTAATAAGTTAAATTGTATCCACCAGTATTTCTCTGTGCGATTTTGAAGGTATTAAATTCTAAGCGCCTGTAAGAATATCTTGGTTTACTGTCACGTTTTACACTCTACAGAAAAAGCATCTGGATTCAAAACCATTTACGTTAAGCGTATTTTTAGACTCATTGTTTTAGTTCCAAGCGATGAGAGTAAAATCCTGGTTAAATTCCAAGAATCTGTTTAACTCACACATACCAATGCACTTTCTTTATGTATTTCGATAAATTCTTATCAAGCCTGGTATAATGTACATCACCTTGACGACAGGCCTACGTAAGTTCAAGTAATAGCCCAATGCAACAGCGCAGTTAAACAGCGCAATCAGTGTTCATGTCTGCGCAATCTGAGCTTCAGCGTCATAAGGAATTACACACAACGACAAGGGATAGCCACAGTGATTGGTCTGGAGCAGACAATATTCTGTGTGGGGTCGGAACTTGATTGGCTGCGTCCCCCGGGACTTATACGCGGAGGAACATCCTGATATGAAAATGAAACTGGGACCACAGGACAAAAGCCTTCATGACTTCCACACAGGGTGTCTGAAAACACATTGTAGTGTATTCATCGCGGATTTCACCCACACTCACTGCGTATTTATGCTCAGTCCGTCCGATGTCTGGCAATGGAGGCATGCTGTAATACCTTTACAGCAACGAGACTTGAATGCACGAAGGCATGGAGGGACGAACTGTCTTTAAAGCATAAAATAAAAAAAATCAACACTCCAATTAAATATCCGTTTAGTGTGCGGTTAAGGCATGGGTTGGCATACATTGTGTATATAAGACAAAATACTAAATAAAGAAATTGGAAAATAAAGACATTTATGATCATTATGAGATTTGGGGTTTTTGGCGCCGATGAAAGTTTAGACAGTGGTCTCAAGGTTTCAAAATCCGCTTAGTCATATAAGAACCGGCTCCTTTAATTTCAGGGTAGAATTTCTGCAGCTTGGCACACAGTTAGCCGAAAAATAAATACTGATGTAAGCGACAAATTTATGGTCGGTAATACAGCTGAAGAGAATACTATCCTTCATATACCAAGAGACGAAAAACTGTGAAGATAGAATGGGGCTGGATGGAGACAGTATGGAGTTATAAAACAACGTGCAAAACTGCTTTGGAGACCCTCAGCTTACTTCTCTACAGTTCCACTTCGGGGTAAAGCCGCTGGAGCGTTAAATTGGCCACTCCGTCACCGAGTGTCGAGGACGAAAATATGGGGACCGTTGTCACTACGTCCCTCAAGACGCGGCTCTCGGTTGCACGACTAACCTCACCTTATACAAAATAAAACACACGCTTCAGCAGTCTTGATGATTACAGAAAGACTACAAGCCCCAGACTTATTCCGCTAAACCACGGGGTTTCGTGTGTAAATTAAATTTCGGTGCACAGTTTGATGCAAAGGGCAATTTCTTTCTGATTTATAAATCCGAGAGCCAGTTCTGTCCTTAATAAAATTCTTTAAGAAAGAGTACTGTACCATAAGCGTAAATAAACAATATTTTGTTACTTTCATTATTTCTTTCAGAGAAGATCAGAGAAACATTTTGTTATCTAGCACGTTGGTCAATAACGTTCCGTATTTTTGGAATAAATACCCCATAATACATATTGATTTTCTGGGTCATAACTCCATGTTTATATTTCTCGTCCTATTTAAGATTATTTCTAATTCTATACTGAATAATTTAATCCCTGTATTTTAATGACTAATTTCATGACAATATGACTGAGACTAATCATAAATTAATAATTTCATTTTTAAGTTAATTATTACTTTGTGCTTTTATACATTGTTCTATGAAGTTCCGGGCTCTTGTGAATAAGGTAATATATCTTCAGGTTCTGTAACAGAGAAGGACTTTCTTGATCAACGAAGTTACTAATAATATCTTAATATGGAATGCTTCGTAGAGTTTAGTTGGTAATTTTAGTTTATATATGGTGTTTAGTTTACGTATGGTAAAAATATCTGATATTTAGGACGCTGAGTGCTTATCAAAATAAATCCTCCACATATAACATGCAATGATCTCAAACCCATATTAATTTAAATAGTACTCAGCCTTGCGAAAGGCATTACTTATAATCACTGACAATATAAGATCAATGTATTTGGTACGACGTACTTCCTCTATGGGTGTAAAAATTTCAAGTCTTTAAAATGTATTTTCTCAACATAAAATATCGTTTCATTTTAAACAAATTGTTCTGGATTTGTCTGTATAAACACATAATTGCGTAAAATGAAAGATTAAATAATGCTCCTGACTTATAATCTATAAGTTATCTGACCTGCAGACAATTTTAATATCCTAATAATCTTCTGCAGGACAATAAAAATAAATTAGGTTTGTTGTCGTGCTCCGAAAGTCCATCGCCAACCTTAATTTCCATTAATTGTGAGTTGACTAATGAATCTTTATTGTTGTTAAGTCAGTAAACAATAACAATAATCTCTCGGGCACGCAAACCTTGCGATTTCAATAGGAATTCAGGCTTTCAAACGATCAAGAATAACAGCTGATAATTAATATAATTAACACAGTAAAAATAAAATTTAAAATCCCTAAATTATGTAATTAAACGTTTAATCTGTAAATAAGTATGGTTTATCTTAGCTCCAAAACTACACTAATATAAATTTAAGTAACCTATTGGTACAGAATCTTCTTTAAAAATTTCATAATCTATCAACCGGTCATAAACTCCTTATTATGTCTACAAGATCTCTCTATTATACCATATCCTAAGCCAGTTCAATCCGATCCTCAGCTTCACAATATTTTTAGAATTTCTGATTTGATATCATCCTACCAATTACGTCTAGATTCTTCGAAACTTATGATTTTTTATCTTATAGCAATAGCGAACAGTCCAAAGGCTGCACCGTATCAGGATTTGTACCTAACCATGTAGGACCTGCATTAGTTCAATAAGTAAGTTTTGTAACCTACTGTAGATTAAGTATAGTGCGGACAAAAAGAAACTTAGACGAGTAGAAGGATAGAAGACAAATGAGAGGTTGGACTCCATGGGGAGCCGTGGCAGATACCACTCAACCCTCTCCGTACCCCACCCCATACCCCTGACATGAACAATCAATGGCTATGGACCCAGGTTAATCTTGGACCGGACAAATTGAATCACCCACCCCTGGGTTTAGTCCCTAATGGAAGGAAGTCACAGTTCTTGTGTTCTATCAGGTTCGTTCTTCAGATAGCAGTGGCGTATGTCAATCGAAACAACCAACCTAATTTTCTGACGAGGTCAGGGCCTGATTATCATGTACAGAGTTTCATTTCCAGAATGTTTTTTTTTAAATTATTACAAAAATCACAAATAAATTACGCAATATCAAAAACGTTAATCATTGTTCAAGACCAGGAATCCTCATATTATTCGATATGTCTGTCGAAAGGAGAATAATTCTTTTCTGGAAATTTCAGGAGAGGATTTGATTTAGTGACCCTTTCCATATTTGGTTCTGTTTGCAACATATTGATTTCAGACGTAAAGAATGCCATACATTACACAGTTTTGTTTATTTTACTTGTGATGCTATCAGTAACTCATATTACATAACTTCGAATGATTTAGTGATTTACTGAATAATGAATTGGACATAATGTGGAAGAAAACGTTTGTGGCCTAATCTATGATACTATCCCAGAATTTGGCTGGCGGCACTGAGGAAAATCATAAACATCCTGTCATGATAGCTAATCTCTGAGCCAATATTCGAACCAGGAAATTCCCTAACACAAAGCAGGAGAGCCAACCTCTTGGCCGTCACGTTCCATGTTGTTTTTGGTACAACTCTCTCTTCATGCTTCAAATATGATTGCACTGTTTCTGACGCAAGTACGTAAAAGTTTAGTGTTTGGTCTTATTTCGTTCTTTCATTAAAGATTTCTTTCTTTCCTGCTGTAAGGTGAAGATGTCAAGATCAGATTCGGAAACGTCACCTTCGTAACTGATGGGGAATTACATCATAAATCTCTTTTTCGTTAATTTCCATCAGAACACCAGCAAAGTTCCAACACGACCATAAAGGTGTCAACAATAGCACAACTTAACAATGACGACTGTGACGGTGGCCTCCGGTTTAGAGTAGATCACACCACTTCTTTAATCTTCTGTGTAGTAACACAGTGTTAACTTATAACCAGATAACCACAGTTTCGAAGAAACACACTGTCTTCATCTTCAGCCCTAATGACGAAGGCAGTGTGTTCCTCCGAAATGAGAATGGTTCAAGGTTGACCTCGTCTTTTATTTTACAAAATAAGCCTTCACCAGAATGAGGAAATGCCCCATGTGGGCTTATTTTGTAAAATAAAAGTCGAGGTCAACCTTGAACCACTCTCGTTTCGGAGGAACACACTGCCTTCATCATTAGGGCTGAATATGGTGGCAACAATGTTCTCACAGCCCCCCTCCCCCTACATAAAACCATACCATTCGCTTTGGGCCTTCGATTGTACCAGAAACCAGAACAAATGCTGACAACCTTGGACTTGAAAGAGACGAAATAACAGAATAAATATTATTACATTGATCAAGCCAAAATGGATAACATAAACGAGTTGTCAAGAACGAACTGCAAAACTGGAAAATTAATACAAAATTTTTAGTTGGAACTTCACAAGAAAGGAGACCACTTTGAAGGCATAGAAATATTAAAATGTTATAGTTCTGCTTACTCGTAAAAATAAGCTGTAGTGATCTGGACTGGATTCACAGACACCAGTAGCGGGCTCTTGTGAACACATTAATAAAACTTTGTGCTCCATAAAAACGAAGGAATTTTTGATTAGCTGAAAATACTTCTAAATCCATAAGGACTCTGCTCCATAATTGAGGTGATGAAACCAAAGAGATTGACAGATCGTGTAGCATGCATGCAATCGCTGAGAAATCCATACAGATTTTTAATGGGAAAATCTGTAGGAAAGAGACCACTTGAGGTAAAGAGGCGAAAATGGAATGATTATACCACAGTGGATCTTTAAGAACTGCACTATGAGGATTTAGATTGGTTTCGGACAAGCTACAGAGGAGGAATCTTGTGAAAATGGGTAATGGGTATTCGGATACCATAACAGACGGACAATCTCTGTGCCACTGCTGATTACCGTTTGTGCTCACGTAGTTATTTAGTTAATTATGAGTCAGCATCAAGGGCAGTGAAGTACACAGACTTGCAAAGAACATGTTTCCACAACATGTGCAGCCCAGCTCATACTGGGGTTCAGGTTTCCATTTATATTGTGCTCACATACATTAGAGTTTTAGAAAACTTTCCTCTAAATGTCCTTACACAGAGTACAGTTGTTAGCAGTCTAGTTTCGTACGACGTCTCCTTCCCTATATCACTCCACTTAATTTTATTTACAAACCAAAACGCAAATGTGGAACGTTACTTAATTCTACAATACCATGTTCTATTTGTCTTTATAATCCAATGAACTGTAGAACTTAATGCCATTTATAAGCGGAAGACATATTTTTACTCCGTAAGAAGGAAATAACTGAATTGTTGGTTCCATACAATTTTAATCTGATCTAGCAACTTGTATTTAAAAACAAGCGTCCATTCGTATTTTTAGTGTCATTGTCTGTTGAATTCGTGCTAACTTCTAATGTTTAAAAGACACGAACGAGGAAGTTAACGCCAGTCAAGTAACCGGTTTCTTCCAGGTCTATAAAACTTCGTCGAACTTTGCATTGCAAATCTTCAATTATTACCGCGGCACAGGTGCAAAGCATTGACACTGGCCTATTCAAACAAATTCAGACAAGAGCTTCCTCCAGCGTGGCTTCCCTGTTGATGACCATCTGGCCAACCAGTTATCGTATAAATACTGCATTTCAGTCAACACTTAACCCCTTTATCTTTGAAGTGCCGGACGTTTGCGTTAATACAGGCGATGTTGGAACACCTTCCGATAGATTAAACTGTCGTATGCGATCTCCGAAGTTGTTTCTCCCACGTTGGGACAGGATTACGTAATATGCAAGCCACACATCCACAGCCATAGCTTCAATAGATAGAAATCATATTTAATAAGTATGGATGTGATTAAATGATAATCTGTTGAACATGACGAGGTCCTGAATGAATGTTCCTCTTGTATGTTTCATTAAAGTCTATAATCTCTTAAGGAGTATGTATTCTTCAAATAAACCATTATTTCAATAACTACAATAATAAAAAATAATAGCCTATACAATAGTAATAACAATGTAATTATAATCTATATCGGCCTAATTTAAATTAATAATTATAAATCTTATAAATTTTAGATAAAATAATCATGAATACCGAAACTTTTTCCTGAAAAATTTCCGATGCAACAATCTCATAATCTCATGAATGAACCCAACTTTGTTTAACCATTTGAGTTTTCTTTCTACGTGCCCAATGTTGTAAATAACCAGCAAAGGGTTTTTCCCCTCAGAGACATTTGATACGGCTTTG
Organism: Zootermopsis nevadensis; assembly: GCF_977971745.1. Taxonomy (NCBI): domain Eukaryota; kingdom Metazoa; phylum Arthropoda; class Insecta; order Blattodea; family Termopsidae; genus Zootermopsis; species Zootermopsis nevadensis. The sequence goes on along the minus strand of NW_028259192.1, from coordinate 15,998,542 downwards.
GTAAAAACGGAGGGAAAGCTATTCTTCTGCTCTGACATATGCTTCCCTTTCCCATCCAAAATTTCCTAATAAAAGATTTCACGGGTGTGAAAAGGAGAGACAGAACTAGCATATTATCGAACACATTTTAAACAAACATTCTGTCCATATTCCCACACCCACAAGTCCCAGTGCCACTTTATCGCTTGTCTGCTGCAGACCACTCATCAAACATCCCCTCAATGGTAACACGTGTGCTCACAGATCTGACCTTTCACCCTGTGCTCACAGAACACCCATAAAGAGCCATCAAAGGAAGGATACAGCAGTTCCTTCAGGGCTGTGACAACCATCATATTTTATAGAACATCCAAATATTTTTTGCTAAGTCTTTTAATTTAGCCTCTTTGAGGATCTGGCACTGTATCTTACTTCACTTTGACGTTTTGTGTTACCTTAAAACTTTGTTAAATGTACAGAAATTTGTCCCTTTCACTGGCTGTTGAGGGCTTCGAGGAAGTCGCATACCTACTTCTAACTTTTTTACAATTCTTTGTGAAGAATTTTTCAATAAAAGTTACGCGCAATGAAACGACCGCCGGGACACTCATCCACGTTTAAAGAATGGCTGCTATTCTGGTCGAACAGACTGGTTCCACTTTCCAAAGAATTTCTGCTATTTAAACAGACTGTTACGCTAATTAATCTCTTTTAATAAGTTGTCTGTGATTTGTGACTTTGATTACAGTATCATTTTGTGCCTGCAAGAGTTTTTACACAGCGTTTGTAGAATAGCACCCTTTAAAGTTCAGTGGTAACCATATGTACCACCTACTTTAAAAAATAATAATTCTAAATTTTGCCCAATTTAGTTACCTTTAGTTCAGTTTGGTCTAGTTTAGTTTTGTTTGATTCCATTTACATCAGTTTAATAAAGTTTAGATCAGCTTAGTTCCGTTCAGTCCATTTGGTTCAGTTTTTTTCTGGGTTTCACAATCTTATTTGGTGCGTCATTCCGAGATTCGACACTTCGCTTTATGTAGATTCTTTTGTCAAGGTCGCAACGACGGTCGAAGATAAGAACTCAACTTGCCGAAACCACTTTTCCCCTCAAGCTTACTATGTTCTTACTAAGACGCAGCACTGCGTCCGCCCGAACGTCATGCACCCCGCAAGAGAGGGCCTACGCACAATCAACATGACCACTTATTGCTTGTTTCCCTGACGCAAGAGATTCGAGTATAATCAGACCTAACATTCTACTTAGACAACAGAGGAAGAAGTTCGTTCTGCAGATTAACACCGTTTTATAATTTATACTAATTCACATCCACAATGCGTCATGGGGCTAAGATAGAGCCCATCCAAAGACTTCACTCACACGCTGGCTCCAGTGGTCAGGAAAAATAATAAACTGGCCTTGTTCTTTTATCTCTTTTGTAATGTTTGTCGCTGGTAAGAACTACGTAACCAGTAGTTACAGCTGTTGTGGTAATCTGATTTGTTCGAAGCATGGTTCAGTTGTCGAACAGGTAGTAACTTCTTAAAATACGTAGGGGTCCTCGTTTCTAAATAAGGCCCTCTAATGGAGGAAAGAGCCCACAATGAACAGACAATACAGACAATACAGACGGGCAGCTTTAATCATTTGACCACAAGAACGTCACTGGAACTAGACGTTAGGTTATGTTACAGACCGTCATGCAAAAGTGGAATAAAGCGTTCATAATAATTGACTTAAACCTACTGTTGTCATAGTCTACACAAAAGCCCTGCATATCACACAGCTGCTAGATACTTTTAATAGCTGATACTTTAAAAAGTAGTATTAGCTAATAACATACAGTGTGTGTTGACTGTGGATATTACAGAAATAATAAATCGAAAGTCTCTGAACGAGAATTACCGGTATTTCACTTAATCATTAACATCGGTGATTGATCTGATTTCCAGAAGGAATAAAATCTTATATTGTTGTTTTTAATGTAAAGAACAGGCATGAAAAAAATTGATTTGCGGCACACATCGTAAATGCGACAGGCAATAAGTCGTTAATAATTGAAAAATAACATAGAATCTTACAGTCAAATTCATTAACTAAAAAAATGTTAAACTTGATGGTCGAATGTGACTATAAAACGAAATTGTAATATTAATTTATGTCAACTACAGCAGCAAAAGTTTTATAACTGAAAATAGTGTTTTACTGTAGTATAGTCATTTACCTCATGATACCTTCGTTAAAGTGTACAGACTTTCAGAATCGTAAAGAGCTTGAAATGTGGCAAGGCGTCATTTTTCCGATGACTGTCTGCTGGGTTGTTGCGCAGTGTAATCTACTCGCAAGTACATCTGAATGGTCATTAAACTTCTACCAGATTACATGGGCAAAAATGCAAAAGACAATCATCTTCTTACTCAGCGCTATGAGAACCTGAAATTTCAACAACTATCCAGTTCAATTGGACCTGTTGGATGTCCCTTCTTAAAGACTTCTTGAGAGACCTTCAAACCTGTTTAGAACTTTCTTTCAGAAGCCATCATTATGAATACTAGCACCTATACTCGTGTCCCTAAATTAAGTACCTACTTACTGCACACAGCTCACTCCGTGATATGCATAGAGTTATTCCCTGAGTAGTCTGTGCAGTTACTACTTAAAACGTTAAGTAGGATTTCAGGTTTCCACGGCGGTAATTCCGAAGAAGGCTGTCTTCAGTGTAGCGCCGTGTAGTCTGATAGAAGTTCACCAACGTTTTCGGGGCCCTTGCTGCCTCCACCGTCAGGGCCATGAGTCTACCAGACTACACAGCACTACAACCCAGAAGATGACCATGCTCTTTGCTGTTATGGCCAAAGTGCCATCCGGTTCATCATTAAAGTCCGTAACTGGATTCTATCCTGAGCCTGATATCAATCCACTTCACATTTCCACGACTAATTTCTGTATGATTCAATGTAACGTGTATGTTTCATGGAACTTCAAAGTTCACCGCCGCTATAATAAAATGTTACCACTGAACCGGCTCTAAATTTACTGAAAGCAGTTCGGGAAACCACAACCTGTTTTCCTAAGACACAATTCAAGAAGGGTAGACGAAGCCACACGAGTAATATGTGAAACGTCCCTAATTAATTTACCCACGAACACAATCCAGTGTTCTGCACGGGACTTCTGGGGACATTTAAAACTCTTCCGCAATCCCTGTAACTTTTAAAACGATCCTTAAATGCGGTCCCTTCCAAGAACTTCCAGCAGTATCGACTCTTGCTTATCTAATTTGCATTCCTACTGCATTTCATGAAGTCCTTGGTATATATTCTGTAGTATAGCATCCTGGTGTGTTCCCAGTTTCATCTTCGTGTTTAGACACCGTCACGTTTTGCACATATCATTACTGGTTTTGTCTCACTCCTTATACTGTTGTGAAGTTTCTATTTTTGTTAAAATACGTTTTTCAACGAAGAACTTGTCACATTCAGATTCGTAGATTGCACTTAAGTCAGAGCAGATTTCAATTCAAACGGTGATTAATCAATATAAATATTTGGTAAAATTATTAAAGTCATACAGTGAAAAACAGCAAATAGTTATCTCTAGGCCAATAATGTTTTTCGTTGTTCTACCGTGTCACTGTTTCTTTCTACGGTCTGGCCAAATATTTTGAGCTAAATTTAAACATAGCCGTAAGCCACTTTTGTTCTAATTTACTTCCTATACCTGGTCGACTCTTCCTTCAGTCTCCCATGCTCCTGGGTGTATGCATTATTGAGACTATTCAACCGTCTTTTCTAGAACCTCATCTGTCCTATTGCGAAGTGATTACAATTTGATTTACTGCACTAGGCACTCTGAGGAGATTAAGTTTAACTATATGGCGAAAATAAGAAGAGCAGATAATAGTTTCAGGAACCAGACACAGTGTAACAGTAAATCTTCTCTAATATGCACCGCTAGACAATCCATTACCTTCACACCTTCTGTCCGGAAGGAAAACCACAAAACTGTCAACTCACCTTCACAGCTCTGAGGCCTTCTTGTTTCTTTTGTTGGGCGCATTCACTAAAACAGTAAGCAGTAGAGCTTCCAGGCGATTGAACAGTAAGTGGTCTACTGGGTGTATACTAAAGTTGTTTTAAGAAACAGCAAATAAAAGCTCTTCGCTGGAAGCTACAGACCCCACTTAAGGGGTTCATAGACCACCAGAGGAATAAAAGTAAGTACTGAAAAGTAACATTACACCACGTCATTCAGTGAGGTAATTAAATCATTCGTATAAATATCGAGAAGAGATTAATTCAAATAAACTTCTCGCCGATAATTGAATCATAACTAACTAACTAACTAGATGGCTTACCGAACCCGAAGGTTCATCACCGAATTAACCAAAGCCCTCCACCGGACCCTGTCCTGGGCCAACAAAATCCAGTTTCCTTCAACTCCTATCTCCCATAGATCCCGCCTGAGATTATCCTCCCATCTACGTCTAGGTCTCCCCAGCGGTCTCTTCCCTTCAGGTTTCCCAACCAGTACCCGGTGCACACCTCTTGTAAATCTTAAATTTAAAATGATATTCCATTTCTTGTCTTTCATATATTAAATCGAAGAAAGCATGGTTCGTACACCCTTCTCATCCCTCCTTTGTTATGAGAAGAAAACTGAGCTTTGTTGTTGAAGTTTCGAAGTACTTCCAACGAAAAGTAAAGGATAAGTCATTCTGTTGAAAGTATTCGCATATTTGAGATTATTTTATTTATTTGTACGCACTATATTATCTATATGTATGTGTCTGTTTAGCCTTGTTTTTATTTACTTAATTTTATTTATTTATTTATTTACTTATTGCGGAAATGTTGTCTTTTAAACGCCGGCATTATTTCAGGTTTGTTACAACACTTCAAGTTTTTGTAGCTCGAGGTCCATAAGCAGACGACCTTCACGTGGCTACAATGCGGTCAGTTTCAACGCAGCGGTTTGATCCCTACAACCCCCTGCGGTGGACACAAGGGATGATAAATGTGGGTACAAAACTACTTCACCTCAACTACACTGCACATTCGTTCCGGACTCTAGTTTACACAAAGAATAGATCCGCCAAGAGGAATGTATCCAGAGTTTCATTTCAGGAAAGGGAATTTCTAAAATCCACTAATAAAAACAATTTCTTGCTATCATCCACAAATAAACTACGCTCTTGACAGACACTTTTATACTTTCAACAACAAAAATGTTTTCTTCTAATTAAATTCCCACAGGAAAAACATTATTCTAGGCGCTTTGATTAAGTTTAAATGTTGTCCTCATGATAATTACTCTATTTTCTTTGCAAAATTGTAATAACACAGGGCGAGAACAACAGAAATATGTCTTTTCAGAATTACACAGAAAACAACTTCGAACTTCACGCCTACACCAGTCTATAGAAAATTTCCCAAAGTTTTGTGACACCTAACAGAGACTCGATATGTGTCCCTCGAGTCACATGGCAGATGTCGAGACGATAATCGAGATAGTCCCAAACTTTGTGTGGCGTCCCTAGTAATGGACGCTGTGGCAGTTGTAATTCGCTGCCTCAAATCTGGCAAAGATTTCGGCGTAAACAGATACTCGGCTAGGTGGTTCCACGTGAAAGTGTGTGGTAAATGCACACTGCTAGAGACTCCTTCTTCGATAACAGTGGAACACACCAACTGCTCTGTTGTGGGATAGCCATATTCAGAAGTAGTCGCATCTAGCGGAGGCTATGATGTGTCCCATTCAATTACAGTCTTTCCTTATTCCCTTTCATCTTTCCAACGTCGTTAACTTATCCTAAAGCGAACTTTAACATCCATTGCGATAAGCGTACTGGTAGATTACAGTCGATACGTAAATGTTATTCAGTGCCGAAATCATATGTCTGACTGCGTGAAGGAAAAACTGTGAGAAATAATGGTAGTAGGAGGATGTTGTCACAGATGTACAACTGAGAGGCTCTGCACCCGACAACTCCACTAACCGTGGGACCAGAAAACAGAAGGGACACCAAGTAGTCCGGGACAAGGGTAGAAGTAGCCACCACAACCCCTAACTTTTAAACTTTACACCAACAGAAAAAACTGAACTCACATCAATGGCTGAGCTAAACAAAAATAAATCCGTTCGATATTTTTGAATTAAAGAAATAATTCTCTTTCTAATTCCTAAACACGGAAAGTATGATCAACAAAAACTATTTTTTCATTTTTTTAAAGTACAAGGAAATAGCTCCATAAAGCACAGCCCTTCTTCAGAAGTTAATTGTTGCTAAGTTAGTCGCTTTTACCGGATCCACAGAGTCGTTGCTGGGTTCACAAGACACCGCCATTATTCCTTACGAATCCAGTCCACATCTGCGTACCCCGTTTCGTTGATGCAATATTATCCTTCCACCTACAACAACGCTTCCCACCAGGATTTCCGACTGAAATTTTGTATATAATTCTCATTTATCGCAACTAAATTAAATTTTCCGTCGAATTCGTACCTTAATTCGGACTTACATCATCGGTAACTTTTAATAACTGTCTCAAACACAAACATTAAAATTAAAACCAGTTATAAAATTCCAGAAGTTTAAGAGACGTACTAGAGTGATTTCGGGCGTCCAATGAAATGAACAAATAACACGAACTTACTGGGAGACAGATGTGCGATGTTTACAAACGACGTTTACACCTAGAACTTCAAATCTGCAGAGAGTCGTGGACGAGCTACTTCGACGGCTAACATTGGTTTACATGTAGGTGGAAAAACTTAACCCTTTGAACCCTATGCTCATCTAAATAACATTTAAAAATTCATATGGAAACAAAACACACTTCTCCATTACAAATACCAGTTTAGGGAAACACTGCTTTATACACTTAGAATCATACAAAACCTTATGCGCAGAATTCGGAGATGCTGATTATTATAGTAGGTGGTACATATAGTTACCATTTTGCTTAAGGGTTACAAGATATCGGGAAACGCATTATTTCACGCCATTTAAATCCAACGTCCTTATTAAAACTACAGCTGCAGAACTTAAGTTCCGTTATGTGAACAAAGTAGTCTTCAATTACAATATTACCATAAACAACACAAAAGCTGAAACAAAAGAAAGTTGCTTCCTTAACTATGTAGGAGGTCAACTCTCGCCTCTGAAAGAATAGGCGGAACAACATATTAATACAAAATGCAGTCTCAGAAGAGAGTTTTGGCGAAGAAATATGCAGCACTTAGGACAGAGAGCAACTGATATGTAAATAGGTCTCAACGTACTGTAGTGGCTAGGGTACAAACTGGAAGACCGGAATTCGATTTCCGACAGAGCAGGAAGTTTGTCTCCTATCCAGTGGGTCCTGGGTTTCTTTCCTTGGGGATAACGCGGCCGGGGCTTGAAGCAACAACTCACCTTCCAGTGTCGAGGTAAAAATGCGAGGAGCTGTACCTCCACTTACCATTATGTCTACATAGCGTGGTGGGTACTTAAGCACCAGGGGCAAATTTAAATTTTCACTGCAAAATCCCTTCCCCCTTCACACATACACACTAAATGAAATCCTACTTGTGCTGCTGTGTTACAATGAAAATCTTTAACAAACACACGTTCTTCATGTTCGTTGTTATTTTTCTCCTCAGGGAATTTCCATATGACAGAGTTCAGTGTGTTGTAGAACCTGTGTGTCCGAATGGTTAAGAAAAGCATCCCCTTGAGCTGAAATTGTGTAACTTGACACTCTAACCCTAACTTAGACCGAGTGTTTAGTCCTTAGGGGACGGCATTGCAAACAGCAGTGGGTTGAAAGATGAATGTTTGCAGGGTGGTAAGAGGGTTGAACTGAAAGCAGAAGACAAGTGGTTCCAGACAGGAGGTACCAAATGTTGGTCAGTTTTTTCATAGCCGGACACTTTTGATCCAAGGAGCACGTTCACTGATAATATATTGGCCATCAGACGACTAACTGTCATAGGACTTCAATAAACTGAACATTACGAAAAAGAGCTCAGTCAAGCGATCGTGGTTTCGCGCTTAGGGATTAGGTTATCTCAGCGTTGTTTTTTATTGTCTTGTGACGATAGAGGGGGGCCAATCTCCCAGCCAACCTTATTGATGTCTAACAGAATAAATTAAATATAACTCTGTAAATTCTCGTGTACAAACAGCAGAAGAGGATCACTTTATAAAAATTAAATAAGTATGAATAAAGATTAATATAGTTATATAAAGTTGTTTAAATATAAACAGATGTTAGATTACTTTTTGAATCATCAATCTACATGTACTTCCTCAAGATTTAAAATCTCGGTTGTAACACTGTTTTGAACACAAATGACTGGTGCTGTTAGAAAGAAACATCGAATTCTTTCGAGTTGATATTCCTCATATTGCAGGTAGAGAGCAGCTCTTGGTCAATAGAATGAATTCATTCACATGCTTTTAGTTTTTATTACGGTTAACATCACTATAAAGCAGGGTGTGGAAACATGGGTCCTCCTTTTTTTTAAAAATGTTTTGCCTAATTTGATAGCATTTGAATCACAATGCTTCAGTTATTTTAGCAGGAAACTATAGTGCTTGGATTGCAATGAAGTTAATACTGCGTATTCTGGATTTGTATTCTTCAAAATGAAACCTGATCTGAATTAGTTTGTTCAGTAACGAAGTTAACAGTGAAAGAAGCGTCTCCTTCCATATTTCAACAGTCGCGGCTTTTTAGCAATAGGCCAGTAAATGATATGTTTCAATAGAAGTCATTCTGAATAAGGCGTCTATAAGTTGTGTTTTACTCGTATTTTGAAATCAGTTTAACTATAATACAATCGCACTCAAACCGTGAAGCAGCTCGTCGTACGAACAACTTTACATAAGCATCAAGCATTTATGACGTGTCTTTGTTTACGCTGCATCGTGACAGTGAAAATGACAAGCAAGACAAAAAGAAATTTATGTGATTCCAAAATAAAATAAAAAACCCTGTGGCCAGTGAGATACAATGTTTATTTATCCCATTTACATTCTCTGATTCCATTTACTGTAGCGTCGGCGTGGAAACCAGGTTCAAAAGCTGAAGACATTCAAGATACCCGCGCATGAGCCAGCATAATTCTGGAGCTCATCCGACTCCACTATCCTTAAAACATCCACAGCAGCTTGCTTTCACAGCTCGCTGAGGTGCGTTTCCAAATTTATTCGAATTTTTCTTACTTGCGTTTGTCTCTCTAGTTTTCGCAAACCAAGATTGCGCATTAGATATAAGGCCAATGGATGACATACCGTGAACCGCAAATTAAACGGAAAAGACTGCTTTCTCGCTTCGTCCAATTTTTCTAAGCACTTTGTAATTGACATTATTCTTAAATGTAAGATACTAAATTTCAAACACAGACAAAAAAGTGAAGAAATGTACTTACAGCGCAACCCTTCTGACACTTTCTCGGTGTTCTTGTTTGTTGAACAGTTTATTTAACTACTCTGTCAGTACCTCCGTACACACAGCGCCAAATTATAGGAAGATTAATCCATGTCGAGTAGTTGCTGGAAACTGTTTTGCTGCGACAAAACATGACTTCGGACATTTACTAACTGCTCTGGTGAAGTCAGAATTGTCTGGAATCAATGATCTTCGCGTGGGCGGAGTGAATGGAGCCTGGCTGGCTGAGTTACTACGTCATCACGTGGGTTTCCTCCCAGTGCGGTCGCGTAGGCAGGGTGTCTGGGGAATCCCTTTCAAAGCTTCAAGGTCACAATCATGCGCAGATGATCATGTAAGTGTTCCTGAGAAGTGCCCGCTAGAACTTTCCGATTTCAACCAAAATTGGAGTGTGTCGACAAGCTGTAGTAAAACTGTCCAAAATCTCATTTTTTTGAAAACTAGTTCAACTGTTGGCGAGTTATTATATGCAGGCAGACATACAGAGAGAAGCTCTTTGCGCATGGGCAAATTCGTTGAAAATACGCCTGCAGACGACAAAATAATTGTCTTCTGGTCCCCGGTAACCTCATCTTCATTGTTTTCAAAATTAAGTATAGAAAAAAAATGTTCTTTTTTCGAATTGAATAATAACAGAAACTTCCAGAATCTTTTTCTTGTAATTTAATCACGAATTCAATCTCTGTTTGTTAGTGTTGTCCTTCGATGAAATCTGATTTCCGGATATTGTCATATTATTTAATTTCAGATTACATTGGTCAATGTCTTCTCTTATTGTTGTGATGGTGTCTGTGTGGAGCTGTTGCCTCTAGCGAGCCCAGTGTACATCCCCCACGTGACACATGAGTGAATATGGAGCAGCGATGGAATGATACTGATAGAGGAAAACCGACGAGCTGAGAGAAAAAATGTTCTAATGCCACTTTTTCCACTACAATTCCCGCATGACCTGACGTGGGCGCGAACCCGAGACGCAAGCGACTAACTGCCTGCACTATAACACGGTCCTATGTTAGAATCATTAATTTTGATTTCGTGTCAAAGTAATATATTCAGAAAATAACGAGATACCCCTCCTACAATACAAAACCTTCTCTTGCAAGGACAGGCTGAGGCATCAGTGTTGGTCTTCTGGATAACAACGCCGTGTGGACTTAAAGGTATAAACAAACATTTCGGGGGGAACATATTGCCTTCAAATTAGGCCCTGACGATGGAAGCAGTATATGCCTCCGAAACGTTGGTATCTACGTACCGTCAAGTCCGCATGGCGTTGCCTATCAGATCTCAAAGACATTGAGGCAAGTCATGAAAGACTTTAAGCTAGAATAGCTTCTAACGTCGTTTAACGTCCACCCCGCGACAATGTATGGGATGATAAAAGTACGGCAAAACCTCTGTATGAAGGTTTAGCTGAGGCAGCAATGTCGTGATGAATGGAAGGTTGTTCGAACTGAATTCCTGTTCACTTATTTCGATCCTCTCTCCCGACATGCAACGGGAAATGCGTCACTCCGATAACTCGCCTTGACCATGAACATCGCAGAGCGAATATTTCGATATGAAATTATGTTGGCCGATGTGAAAAATGTCCGCATTTTACGAATGTAGCTCTGGAACCCCCGGAGATAATGTACCACTCTGTGACCAGTGATGGAGAGTCCTTCAGTGTTTCTCGACTTAACACCTACACGCCTCGTCACCACAAAACAAACACGAAGGAACCAGCAAAAGTAAATAGAAGAACCGAAGAAATAATGCAACGTAACGAAATGTAAAAAATTGCGATCTGACACACCCAGCAACTCGTTAGATGCTTCTGCTAACAGTCTGCTTGCTTTCTCACAGGTTACTGCTCTTCAAGTAATGCGGTAGTGGTCGCAGATTCGTTTCAAAGCATGGGTCCCTTAAATTACTGTTTCGTTGATTGCATTGGGAATGACGACTGGCAACTTTCTAGACCCTGAGCTATTTGAAAGTTGCATGTAAGAGAAGAACAACGCTTCCTTAAATGAACAGAACAGCTACTGATGCAGCTCTAACGCTGGATACCAATCTTTGCGATAATGCTATTCACGACCCAGGAACTTAAAAAACTGGCTGAGGAGCAAAGCTTCTGATATGTATTCAGGGGTACCAAGATAGAACGTGAATGAAAATATTTCTTAGATTTCCAGTCCCTCCATACAAACGCCAGTTAGCGCTTAAAACAGGCCACGATTATCCTCTCACATTCTACGCTCAGTTACCGTCGCAGCTGACAAAGCGTCGTTAAATAACCACGATCCGTTCACCCAACATCTAGTGTTTCTCAACCGGTAAAACGTCTGTGCTCGGTTTATTCAAACAACAAAGACTAGATTCTATGCTTATTTAGCGACGTTGATTCAACTGATTTTGTTATGTGCTGTGAAATGGTAGGATGATAATGAATGATGAATCCGGAACGGTGTGAAAAGAAGCTTTCGCGCTCTGTTTTGAGAAATTGTCTCAGCATTTTCAGTGGAGATACTGAGATAGACTTCAAGAAGCATGTTCAAAGTACCCGAAGAATGGAAAACAGAAGAAAAAATCGCTACCACGATCACAAGTATTAACACTTCGCTCTATCTTCCTGCTTACTGCTGATCATTTGCATACAGCGAAACTAGAACTTCATGATAACAGTGGTGGCAGCAGTGACTATAAATACCCATTAAACCACAGACGGAGAAACCCAAATTACAAAATAAGCACGGAAATAAAACAGCGCTCAAGTGGAACTCATGAGTTATGATTCTACTTGAAGAAACATTGACTGTTGTTGTTATCAATTTAAGCAATTCAGTTTCATGAGATATGTGAGAAACTTTCTACCGCTTCTGGTCGAAAGCAGCCACAGTTTTTACATCCTGTACATTAGTGTCAACACTGACATCTAATTATACAACTCCCTACAACAGAGTCCTCCTCGAGAAGCTGATAATCACTGAGGTAGTCAAGACATGCCACGCCTTTCACGGAATCAGAAGGTTCATTAATTAATTATTACCATGCTTATGACAGCATGCAATCCACAAAAATATAGGCACATATTTAAATATCCTATGTTGATGGCCTTTCTAGATGTTTGTTTTACTTTCGTCTTAAGATGGCCGGTGGGAGGGCAAAAATACTTAACTACTGTTGGGTTCCCTGATTGAACTTGTGTAGTTTACTCACGTGAACAAAGACGCAAAAGCAACTCTTGTTACTTCGTGGTTTTAATTAGAAAGCTTAGGCAAAGGATAGGTCCAACAGCATAAATGTGTAGCATGTTCAACACCATTGGCAGAAACCTTGAAACTCCCCTAAAATCCTCTGAAAATTTTTAATGAGAATTATGTGATCCAGAGTGTTAAGTTTTATAGATAATCGGCCTACAGGGTGAAGGAACATTAACTAGGGGCAAGCAAGACGAGGTTTTTTTTTTTTTTCAAGAAATATGGTTGAATACTGATCTCGATACGTCGTTTATCCAGAGTCAGGAATATTCCAATTAACTGTTCATCTTCCACAGTCATCATATTAAAAATCAATCGCAAAACACAAAACAATGAAACAAAATTTACATCGTGAGTTCAACTACTTACAATCTTGTTAGTTTCCACAACGATTAGCAGCAATTCCGAACCTCGAATCTGAAATGCAAAACAGAAACAGATAATACTACGTTCCGCACAATGCACTACTATATTCATGTTCCACGTTTCAAAGTAGAAGTTAGTTTTGAATAATGGTTTATGCAAGTACATCGCAGAGATTGAATTTAATCTTCTAAAAAGTATCCTTCTGTACTACTTCTTGGTTTCAGATCAGAAGAATTCAAACAATTTATATCATGTCATGAGCGGCGTTACTTCATGTTATTTTCCTTAGGGTAAGACAGCAAGGTTACAAGACCAATTACGAGTTCATGCACGTAATCTAACACAGCGTCATAAAAGAAAATTTATTTGTAATTCATTTAGTTACCAATGGGACCTAAATATTTTTCTTCACCATTCGTGTTCAGTCACTGATAAGAATTAAACTGTGGCATCTTCATACGTTACAAATTCTATCAAATAAGATTAAATATTTCGTATGATTCCTTCGTATTTTTCGCTTTAGCATCTGTGGTATTTGTTTTCAAATAAACCTTTAACTTGTGAACTGAGTTTACTTTTAGATCCAGCCCACCAAGTCTTTCGTATGTGCAGGTAGAACTTTGACAGGGGGAAAAACAGACCGGAGCGTGAAGGTGGCCACTTTTAGTGTCAATTTTAAAAATGCGTGGAGTTATACCTCCACTTCTTATACATCTTCATGGTACAGTGTTTAATTATGTACACATTGCCTTACATTCGGGTTAAGTGATATGATCGAGTTTTACTTAGGGAACAACGAAGCAGTGAGTGAGTTGATGGTGGGTCTGCCTGTCTTTGTGTTCGAGAGATTCCTAGTTCGTATCTTGGCCATAAAGCGGTCCAACTAGACTGACGTTTTTCGTGGTCTTCTCATTCCCACGTATTTGTAGCGTTAGTAAAACATCCGCTTCCTACCCCATACTTTCATATTAATCATTTACTACCACTCTACAATTCAATTACACAGTACCTTTTCAGTTGAAAGGGCGTCATTAAATCAAGTAATATAAGAAAAGCCCGACCTTTCTGGAGACAGTAGAACATCTGTTCTCCGGAGCCTTACTACTTATGCAATGCCTGGATACACGCGCCTTCACCCAGAGTGTTTACACTTTACGGAAAGGTGACTTTTCAAGTACCATTATCACCCCCTCCTTAACACACATACTAACACCCTCGTCCCTAACAGTAGCTCTTTATAAACCATGCCAACACGTGTAAAGCCTGTTAAGTACAATGTATCATCACAAACAGCACCCCAATCCCAGATGACTACCTAAATCCAGATTATCCAATAATCCACTCATCCAAATACACATGAATGTATCAGAAGCCGTCTATTGATACTTGGGGGGATTAATACGCGAATTTGAATGGAAGAGAGAGGGTTATGGACCGACGTACAGGAAGCAGAACAGGAGAACAGTGGCGAACTGGCTGCATGAATGCTTGTCGGCAGACATACCGTCGTAGAAAATACCAGTCCATAAAGGTGTGAGGTGGGCGCGGAACTTTACATCCATGCATTATTAATCTCGTCCTTAAATGGAAGTCAGCGGCTACCTTCACGCTCTGGTCGCTTTAACTCCAGAAAAATTAATGAAAGCGTAGGAATTCTTACAACCCTATAAACCTTAGAGTACTGTGTTATGGAAAGACAGCATTAACAATAAACATCGTCTTTAAAAGAGTAGCCTTTCATACATGTAATGGATGAAAGCATGTCCCACTATAATATACGCTCTTCCTTTGTAGGAAGCTGAAATAAAGTGTTTCCTTCCATCCTAAAATAAGGATACAGTAGCCGACAGATTCCTGTTTGCACCAAAGGCATTTCCATAGAACTGTCAGCTACAGGTGTTATCAGTGTCAGTGCAATGCTGGAAAATATTTGTCAGCGCAGCGGCAGACAGTATTCTACACCTGCATTCATCTATCGTTCGCAAATAACATCTGCAAAGCAAGATGTTCTGTCAGGTCAATAAGCAGGTTGCGGCTGCTTTGATATTTGCCTCATGTCACTGACAGTCAGGAACAAGTGAAACACAGTAGCACACCAATTGATGTTCTCAGAAATGTAACTACATGTGCCGTCTATCTCGACATTTTCACGGCGGTGAATATGAAGATTTCTGTCTTCTGGGTTGTTGCACTGTGTACAGTCCACAGATCAGGAGAAAATCCCTGCTAGGAATTCGATATACGCGCATGCGCAAGATTTCGCGGTGAGTGACGACCCATCCTAAAAGCATTCGTTCCACAACCACTGAACGAACAACAGACGACAGGCTTTCATGTGTTCAGATGGGTACAGCTTTAAGTTTACCTCACAGTGGCACAGTGATTTAATCTAGAATATTATCGCAACACCCGCAGAACACATTAGAGGTGCACTCACTACACGCTACTCTTAACTGCTTGATGTTTTCAGTCTGTGTGCAGTAGAGTAAAACTCTGACGTATCACACTTTCCACCAATAGCAGCCCTCTAGTCCAGCTGATAAGTAACATTCCCCCCGCACCGCACCAGAAACGATTTCCCCCAGCAGGGTTTTTCTCGTGATCTGTGGACAGTAGTCTGGTCGATGTTTACCAACGTTTCAGAGGTCATACTGCCTCCATCATCAGGGCGATGGGATAAGTCATAATAATAATAATAATAATGGATACCAGATAAACTGCTATAAAAGAAAAACTGCAAAGTAATATTGCGATATAGAGACGATAAGAGACACAAAGATACCCAGAAACAATTACGACATCTAACTTATTCGTTAACAAAGGAATCAAAGAACGAAACACAGGCTAATAGACATTGTCATGCATAACAGTCCAAACATAATGAAAGAACAGAAAGAAACATAAGTAAATATATAGATCTAAGATCCAGTTGCGTGACCTACGGGAACTCAGCAAAGTCAAGATCATGCCAGCGATTGCGTCAGTCAAACACCGGTCTGATACCTACTACCAACACGCTGATCGGCAACCTTTCTCGTCTCAAATAAAACAAAACGCTATCCTCCAACGAAGAGTAGTCAAGACAATTACGAAGACTCGTCTGCGTGTACTGTTAGAGCTGAAAACATTCACATGATTTTTGGACGATAAATTTTTTTGACTTTAATGGTCTGAGCCTGTGTCTCCAAGAAACTTTGGCCACCAACAGGCCTATTGTCCATCCAGCAGATGACACATCCGTAAACTTGGAGCAGCGATAGAGTGAGTGATATTAATGGAGGAAAACGGAAGGACTCGGGGAAAAACGTGTCCTTGCCACTTTGTCCATCACAAATCCCACATCGACTACCCTGGGAAAGCACTCCGATCTCCGCGTAAGAAACATGTAACTACAAGGAAATTTCTTAAAATACAAAACTGAAATAAAGTGCCCTGGATTAAGCTGCCCAAGTTAGTCTTCCAGCAAAATATGACAGATGATAATAATTGTAAACAGATAGAGCCATCCCAAATAATAAACCAGATATTATAATCCGAAACAAAAACGGAACTGACATAGCAATACCGACTGACAGGAATGTGATTAAGAATGAAGCAGAGAAGATCTTGAAATACAAGAACCTTCTCATTGAAATACAGAGAATGTGGAAAGTGCAAGCAAAAGTAATTCCAATAATTTTAGGAGCAACAGGAACTGTCTCCAAGTCACTCAGAAAATATTTGGCCAACATTCCGGGTGAACACGACATCAGGGAACTTCAGAAAACTTACATTTTAGGATCTTCATACATCATTCGAAAGACGCTGCTGTAAAATAAAATTATACAATACATGTGGCACTTGCTAAAAACAAAATGTATCCCGGAAATAGCTGCTGCCCTATGTATTTTAGGGACAAGGTCTGTCTCGGGTACATGGGAGTACATACCCCATAAAGTGATGGGATAATAATAATGACTTTCCACACAAAACCTAAAGATACGACAATTGAATAAAAATTTTCTTGGATATTATCCATCGTCTAGTAAATATAAAACGTAAAACGACGTTTCGGAGATGGGACTCTATCTCCGTCTTCAGGTTCCTACACAGTTGGGCCCACTAGATAGAGCTAATCCCTATCTCCGGACTTAGAGTCCCATCTCCGAAACGTCGTTTTACGTTTTATATTTACTAGACGATGGATAATATCCAAGAAAATTTTTATTCAATTGACTCTTCACCATCGTCAAGAAGTTTTAGATTTGCTAAAGATACGAGTTATGTTTCATCCAATCATTTCCACGGTCTTCTCGTAGTGACTGTCACGTGTTTTTCTCTTTTTATTTATGGCACTGTACGTGGACTATAATTGGTTCCGTAATTAACTACCTAATTACGCAACTTCTAAATTCACTAATTAATACGTTAGAGTTGAGAGTATGTTTCGTGTTGTGCTCTGTTCTTTATATTCAGACTTACATCTTTGAATCGTGTTGTGTTCTTACAAAGAACATGAGCACGAGGTAAAAATTCTTGCCAGCAGTAAAACCCACCGTAACACACGGAATGAATTTAAATAACAAAGTCAGACATGGACTGTAAGTTTGAAATATGATTCTAGAATTATCATAAAACAATATGTTTTTCTTTTTTATTCTACTACATATGCAGTAGTTACATAAAAGCGATGTATTTAAATAGTGAATTGCAGTTACAGACTAGTTTTCTGCAAAAGACTGTAACGTTTAGGAGATAATCTTGAGTTCGTGTTCTCAACTGGCCTAATGCATTATGAATAGACAAGAAACTGTCCCTTAAATGACAAAAACAAGGAATTATAATCCCGTTTATTTACTTGAGGCTGTTTAATATTATCTAATTTTAATCTTATCTTTCTGACAATTTTCATCGATGATATAGGTCTATATTGCTGAGGTTTACTGGTTATGTAGGATATAGAAATAAGAAAGGGATAAACTAAAGGCTAAGGTGTGGAGAGGGATAATTAAGCTAGTAAGAAGATAATTCCGTGTTGAATTCCAACTGATTCTTAAAATATTTTAAATAAGAATATAGGACCTCTGTAGCATGAGGTCGGACAAACGAGAAGATAAACAATATGAACTGAATCATCATTTCTTCATGAACGCAGTTTTTGTTTGTTACCTTTGTTCCGAAAAAAAGCTGGGAGATTTGAGTCGGCACAACTCAGGGACTGCTTCGAGCTGGACGACCATGGTTTTATTTCAAGCAGAGGAAAGGATTGTCACGTCATCACTGACAGGTAGCGGGGGCTGATTCTTTGGGGATAATGTGGCCTGGGCATGAAGCTAGCTTATATTACTGGATACTGGGAACGACCCGTTCTTCAAGTGCCTGAGCACTACGGGTCCCAACTTTACGATGGCTTGATCTATAGACATTCGGTAGGACTCCTTGGACGAGGGATCGGCCCGTCGCAAGGCCTCTACCTGTACACAGGACAGCACAACAAACATCCATGGCTTGAGTGGGATTCGAACCCACAGTTCCAGTAACCAAGCAACACAAGGCCCACGCCTCAGACCGTGCGGCCACTGCGGACCCCAGCTGATAGTGCCGATGTTAAAATTCATGGAGCTAACCCTCTACTCCCCCCACACGTCTTCATGGTATAGTTCCTTTTGAGTCTCTCCTAAGCAAACCACTAGTAAAACTCAGTTCGGCCTCGTGCAGGAAACTGCAAATTAATTATCAATACTCATTAAAGCAGACAAACATAAAATTCTGTCTATGCTTTTATAAAATGAATTACATGTAACTTTTTTAGACTGTCAAATGCCCAAATTATAAAATTATGATTTCACAACGTTTTAGATGCCGGATTCTGCTTCCGTCTTCGGTTTGGAAAGAGGGGGGGTATAATTTTGAGTATGGACAGAGCCCAAAAGCACAATTTTACACACTACAAAGCACCATTATCAGAAAACTTCATTTTCCACTAAAATTAATTACATTTTGTATTGAAGTATTACACGTTTTGCAAGAAATGAAGACGTATGTACTACATAATTTGCACTCTGGAATACTTATCTGTATTAGAAAACGTTACAAATCTAACAATGTGTGGTTACTTATTCTCTGACACAGCGCGTGCTGAATGCACGGAAAAGTTTAAAAGTAGTATGCTCTTGTGTCATGTCAAATGAACCTGCGATACTGAGATCTCTGTTCAGGTCCACAAGATGACGGCCGGCAACGTCTGTTTCATCTGCCTTCCCCTGACGTCATGACTATTATACCACTACAGGTATCTCATCACTCAATAGGATAATAATCCCCTTCATCTGCGCCGCGATCACAGAAACACAGTCTATGAGTATCGCTGACATGATGTGGGTCATTCCTGTACCTTGTTCTCAGTGACTGACTAAATAACTGCACAGAATCTTTGAGAAGCTAACAGTACGCTCAGCTAGCCAATAAACTGCTCACCTTCTATGGAACCAAAAGTTTCCTTGCCGCGTTCGCAAGAGCCCGCAGCCGCCCAAACCTGAAACATGTAAGTTCAATCCACGACCTAAGTTTATTTCCGTAAGATCCATATTAATATTATCCTCCCATCAAACAAAGAAGATTCTTTTACGCATTTCTCGTCTCTCCTAAGTGCGCTACATATCAGGTCAGGCCAAGCCAGGCGTGTTGTGTTGTATTGTGTTTTGTTGTGATGTATTAAGTTGGTTTTGGTTGGTTTTATTTGGTTTAGTTTGTATGCGTTGTTTGTTTTCGGTTAGGTTAGCTTTGTGTTCTGTTGGTTTGGTTGGTGTGATTTTGGTTTTGATTAGTTTAGGTTAGACTGGGTTTAGTTTTGCTAGTTTAGATTTCGTTTTTTAGGTTGGGTTTGCTAAGGTTGTGATGAGTTGTTTAGTTTTGTTGCGTTAAGTTATGCGCAGTTACGTTGCTGTAAGTTCCCTTCCGTTCTGTTAGCTGTATTTAGATTCCTTTCTATGTTGCATCAATTTATATCTGGTTTATGCTGGTTTCTTTGGGGTTAATTTAGGCTGTGTCCTATTCCTCCAGCCTTGCTTCACTCAAATCTCACATGACAGCGCGCAATCGTCACGGTCTATTCTCAATTCTTATTTCCAGTGTTCATTACTCTAACCAGAATGAGAATAAATTCTAGCCAGAGATGTGATCCGTATAAATGACAGGTTACAAGTTGCAAACAGCCAACTTCCCAAACCTGTAGAAGCAGAATTGTAAATTGATGCACTGTGGCTTATTACAATGAATCAAATTGAACCAACTCCACCACCATTTATTGATCGTTCCTTGTGGTTATATGAACTCTGGATCCAATTTGCTCCACAGCCGTGTATCTGCAGCCGTACAATATGCTGTGGTTTTCTCATCTCTGAGAGCTTCCTGACCTCTCAGTCAGCCTGACATGCTTTTCGTGTTACATGCAGTAACGGCGTGAAAAAGTAGATGTCAGGAAATTTTAAAATTTTAAATACAAAACCGAGTATGCAATCAGTGACTTTTCAACCGTGCGATGTTAAATTCGAACACCGAAAGTTTGGAAGTTTAGCCATAGTACCTGTATGTCAGAGTTAATTTTTCTGCTATGTCAATCAGCGTGATAAAGACGTATGCATTCATCATTACTATGACCGATTAGTTTTAACACCTATTCTCATGTTTTGTTTAGCCTACTTGAATTCTCCTTCCAGCGTCCCGTATCTTTTCGGAGTAATATTACTTTATTACAAACCCGCTTGGGTATGTATTTGTTTTTATTCCGGACCATCTTAAAGTCACATCCAAAACAGACTTCAGTACCGATGACAAAAAACACGTTTTATTTGCGCAAACGCGGATTGAACGCCTAGAAACAAATTTACTTCGACTTCACTGCTTTTAACCGAGAAATGGGTCATACCTCAATTATAGGGCGAGATTATGATGACGTGAAAGGTGGTCAGGTCTACCACAAACCTCAGGGACTGTGATGGACAAAGGTGGAGATTTGGCGAGATAATATTTCATAGAACAAAATGGAGATACTAGAAATATAACCTACCCCTGTGCCACTTCGTAAAAAAAATTGTACATGAGCTGCCCCGGGGATGAATATGATTCATTGCACTGCTAAATCTAACCGTCTGAGCTAAGAAAAGGATGGATAAAATTTTAACATGAATTTATTTGAAATAAATTGTGCAAATAGTCTGGGTACCTTGTATAAAAATGAATAAATGATCTTCATTTAGGGAGTCTGCGTTCGAATACCATTCACTGATACTAGATCTGACAATTTCTGAAATGTATCACAAGTAATCCTTCTTCAAGACAAAAATTTGAGACGCTAAGAAAAATATTAGCTCCATTTTTTGGTTAAACATTTTAATTTCCAAGCCTGCCGAAGACTAGAGTTTTGTGGTATGTTTTACATAACACAAGCATTTGATTTGTGTGTCACCATGTAGTCCCTCGCCCTGTTCTCCCTGCTAAACAGAAAGCTAGGAATTAATCTAAACTGGGTTCACATTTCCCATTAGTGGTCGCTAATTACCATGGCGGTTAATTACCGAGACATGTTCCAGAACACGACAAGATGTGGGAAACAGTGACATATGTTCAACAGCATCAAATAAATGAACCCAAAATATTCTAGACTTAACCTGTTCCGAAAGTATGAAATATCGCCACTTACTTCTCCTCTTTAATTTTTCTTCCATTTGTCATATCAGAACTACAGCATAAAAGAAGGAGAAACACTTAGTTCAGACTTAGCAGAATTTAGTTACTCGCCTCATGTACAGAAGTACTTGAATACCTACTAACTTAAAAAAAATAGTAACAATAAATCTGTCTAGTAACTCTCAGCAGAAAGTCAACTTTACACGAAACCCAGGTAAAGGAGGTCATAGTCCACTTTTGCATAAGGACGTCGACAAGTGCCTCGATGTGTAAGGGGCGTCAACTCGCGTTTGTTCGAATCGTTGGGCTCGTTTTACATCGCATGCGACCTGAATGAGCGAAGATATTTTTTCGGTTGGGACGGGTTCAGGTTGGACGTGGTGTTGTTTCTGGCAACAAAGAATGAGCTGCGTTCTGTTTTTCCATCCACATGTAGGAATAATGCACAACTCAACTGTTTAAATTCCTCGCAACATTTTTGATAAATGTGTGGGTACCCATCCTTCTATCCTGTGAACGAAATAACTTTGCTCACAACAAATGATTTTGTTTACATTTGGTACCGGTAATTACAAATTTTACTAAACGAATGTTACTATATTTATTGACAATTCCCTGTAAGTTTATACAGGCCTATGTGCAGAAATATCAAGACAGGCAGATCTATTCAATAAATGTAGAAAGCCTGAGGGCAGAAATTGTATCCACTGGTAAATACAAACACGTCACGTGGCGTTGTTTCTTAGACTGATTGCCAAATACCAAAGTGCATTAATTAATACAAGTAATGAGGAGTGTTCCGAACGATTCGTCAGACAGCGAGACACGAAGAGCTTTCCGGATTTCTTATTCCTAAGTTAGTTACAGTGGTCATCGATTTATCGTTTTTGCTCTGAGTGATTGTTTTCACCACTCACTCCAACCCAATTCCACATTACTCTATCAAGTCACAATGTTCACTGGCTGGTCGTCAATGCTTCTGCTTCGTATTCGTGAGGTACCGCGTTCATATGCTTCAGTCTTTAATTTGCTGAGTCTTTTTTCACGACTGCCTTCAGTTTAATAAATTTTGAATACAGTTTAAACATGCAATTTAAAAGTAGAATTTGGGTCTCCGGCAAGTTAAAAGTTAAAGGGTTAGAGAAGACACATGTGTTGCAACATGAAACTTGCTGAACTTTCAAGTGCCAGTCTGCCGTCATTGCAGGTGAACGACCCTTGAAAAACCTTCAGGTTCAGTCTTAAAATTTTGGTAGGAATCTACACTATACTGGACAACTTATAAACGTTGAGCAAAATGACACTAGGAAGTCAGAAAATTTACACGACTAACGAAGTAGTTACAACCGAAACATCCGGTAGAATTTCTGGTTTCGGCCATCCCAACTTTGTCATGGTCTGTATTATTCCCTGGAAGAAGTGTCTTTTTTCTAGATCTCTTACAGTACTGGCGCAGGCCCCCTGAAACAATCTCAACTTGAATCACTGGTCCAACAGGAATAGATTTATCTAGGGTTATCAAAACTAAAACAAAATTTAAATGCATCTTTTCCATCACTACAACCTCAGCTCACTTAAATAGGCTAGTTACCTTCTTTCACACGAATTTTAAAAACTGAATAAAACTGCCCTTGTAGACCCAAAATCTTTTCAGACTCCCTCTTTTTTGAAAGCAGGGTCTGTACTGGACACACGGAACAGGTAAGCGAGATGCCTGGAACAATCTGAAATTTCGTTGAAGACAAGACAACGAAGGAGGAAGTTTGCTGCTGCAGGAACGTGATGGAACCGGTCCAAGCGAGTTCTAAATCGTAGAATCATAACCAGAAACTTGAATTGGCATCAACTTAGGTATATCGTGCATCTCGGGGTCAAAGGCCGTTCAAGTAGTTCCCTGTGCATATATGAGCGCCCCTCCATCAGTCTTACGAGGGAGACATCATTTCCAGCAACTTGCCGAGTTCTTAATGTTGCATTTTGGTTACTGTAACTTACAACATACACATTTTCATTCAACTTGAGCGCATCAATAGACCTTTTTGGAATATATTTCTTTAAATCACGTGGATTAGATGGGCGAAAAGGCGAAAATACAGAGGTCCTGAATAATTTGGCGAAAAAAAACAGAAGATAAGAGACTATTTAGAGGATGCAGGCGAAGACTGAGGGATAATATTAAGATTAAAATTAGGAAAATAGAATGGAAAGACGTAGATTGGACTCATCTGGCTCAAGATACTTAATGCATTGTCAAACAAATGTTGATTATCATGTGCTTTGTAACACCGTGTGGACATAAAAGCAGATACCTTACAAGAGGAGCATACTGCCACCGTCTTCAGGGTATATCCATGCGGTGTTACAACCCGGAAGAACATAAACATTTTTCAGCCGTAAGAAATTCACATCTGATGCAGTTACAATAATTCGCAGTCCAGCTGTATCAAAATGTACAGACGTACAAACAGGCCTAATTCGTAATGCCAACTATGATACTGAGTCCACGTAAAAGAATCATAAAGACCACAAATTGTTCACAGAAATAAACGAGTAGTGTGTAGATTTATATACAGACTACAGCTGTGTGTTTTAGCTTACGGACCACAAAGCTCCGAGTTCTTGTTATTTATTCTAAGTACTGAGACAGTTTCGTACGCTGTATGCATGTACAAAAATAAAGGATTACGCTCACGTTATTTTGTCTTGTTTATATTGTTCCCCCATACAATCCTGTCTCGTGCTTTGTGTCACTCGATGGTTCTCCAGCAGTTACAGAAGCTAATGACGTAATACCGATAACATTGCACATCATACGTCAGCGTAGTCATCATTTTGATTCTTCGAGCGGCCCTCGGCAAAACGGGAGTGCTCCACGGATTTCGTTATGTGCCCATATCATAAGCGCAAAGCGTATAGCCTATGACAAAAGAAAGAGCTATACGATATGGGATTGCAGGTGCCTGTCATTACGATTTTAATATAAACAACAACATGGGATTTTCCAGTAATATTGCTTGTTGAGATATTTGAGAATCCAGAGAGATCCTTTCAAGTCTGCACACACACTCATCCGTGCTTAGTTCATTTTGATACTTTCTCGATGACAGAATTCAGAATAAAATGTCAGAATACTATTCCATAATAACAACAACAATAATAATACCTAAAAAAACAAAACACTCCTAAACATGAACACGAGTCCATGCAATGAAGTTATTCCCAATAATAAACTACACATCTTGGGCTTACATTACACAGAAAAGAACAGAAATATAAACATGAACAAACATGAAGCAAATTGTTAAGATGTACACTTTGCACTGCACTGAAATATAAAAAGTGTTCTTCACGCCACATCACGGACGCTGACATCAGCACAGCAACCAACAGAATAATTAACGCATCAGTGTTATCAAACGCAGAAATGGTGTCCAAGATTATTATTACAATAATAATAATTCACATTATTGCTACAACGTGATAACACGGCTTGCCTGGTTCCTAGGAAGAACTTCACAGACGCAGACAGACGGACCACAAGGTCTTTTTCGCTCACGCTAGAGCGTAAAGAACTTCCTCAAAAGCTATTTTGAATCACTTCTTAAAACACTTCACCTTGATATCCATTGGAGAGGAGACTGGGTGGGCCCCACAGACGAGAAGAAAAATCCTCCGCCCTTACCGGGAATCGAACCACTATCGTTCAGTCCGTGTTCAGACCCTATTGACTAAGCTAAACCCGGCTCGTAAGTTTACTGAACGGTGTAAATTTTTTTTGGGTTTAATAAATTTCAGTTATATCCAATACGTCTGTTATTAAACATACAGCCCTACGTGTATCAAGATGGTTCGAAAACTCTTGCATAGAAGTTCAATCGCTCTCTCATTTTCTCGTCTTAGCTTTCCTTCAACGCCCGAGTTTCATTGTTCTCGAAACCGTCGGTGTTTTACAAGTCTCTTAATGCCATAAAATGAGCTCTCAAACTCTCTTATAAGGCACGATACCTCTTAAATCTTACGCAATCTTGCAGAGTTAAAGATAACAAAATCTTCTTTCCTCTTTTGTTCTTGTTCACTTAATTAATTTGCTTCCTTCTATCTGCAGAACTAAGCTCTGTTCTTGAAAATGTACTCACGAAGACGCGGACTCGGGAAGATACCAGTTGGTAAATCGTAAGTCATTGTGTTCTGAAAATGAAGCATGAATTCGTACTTGCTATTAGCTACGGAAAGAACCGCGGGTTTTCATGAATAAATTGTGAAGCCTTAATAACACGCAAACACCCGGACCTGCGCTGTGAAAGAGTGTGGATGCTGTCACATTTGTGCGCTACCTTACTGATGCTTACGACCATAGACATACCTTCTTTGACGAGAAAGACATCGTGCAGACTAATTTACGTCTGTAGCGCATCAACTGAGTAGGATTCAGTAAGAATTCTTATTTTTTACAACACACAGGCTGCAACTTGAAAACGTTATTCATGCTCTGGTGTAAAGAGATGGAATTAGTCTGGCGAGATTTCAGGTCCTCGCGGCGGTGAGAATAAAGGTAATTGTAGTCGGAAAACCTGAAGGAAAGAGTCAGTTTTGAATAATACCTACGTAGATGTAAATGGGAGGATGATATTAATATCGATCTTAAATACGGTGGGAGGCACGTGGACTGAATTCATGTGACTCAGACTAGGGACCGCGACGGAATGTTTTGAACACAGTAATGAACCCTTGGCGATCCATATACGGCGAGGAATTTCTTAGCTAGCTGACCGTCTTCTGACGGACTTACGTTAGCGGATTTCGCTGTTAAAGTTTGTCTGTCTGTCTGTCTGTCTGTCTCATTCAATTGCTGGCATTTATTATGCAATTTATGTTAATGCGTTACTTAAAACTCGGTATTCTATGAAAGGCCTACGAATGTTATTACATTTTATAAAAAATTCTTACGTCCACCACCGCTTCTAAGAAAGAAATTCACTTTAATTTACAACTTCATCGGGGTAGACAGAAATTGACAAGGATGGATTGTTATTTAGCTTAAGTTCTCTATGCTCGAATTCAATTTGTTAAAATTCTTTAAACATATGGATGTAAAACTCGAATCGTGATGTTGTGAGACATTTCTTTTTGCGTTCTCCATCGTCTACTGCAGCACGACGTTTGAGGTCTCCGTCTTCAAGAAGGCGAAAAGGTACCCACTCCTTGGTGTCAGTTATACAAAGATGACCTATGGATTTGTCTTTACTAACGGACCTCAGGCATGCTGAGGGCCTTAGTAAGACTGAACTGGCAGCACTGAAGTTCCTGTGACTACCAAGGTCAGGGCAATGAAAGTGTATTTCAACCCTTAAGGGTGGAATTACTGTGCACTAAAAAGGTCACGCACTAAAGTGGCCCCAGTGTTTTTTATTCATTCATTTTGCCTCATCTTGGTCACAATAATTTCGGCTTCTGCGCGCAACATGGGACGGATGAAGAATGACCTGTCTCGCCGCCAGTCACCGATAACACTCGCTCATCGTTCACTCGCTTTCCTTTCATCAGATTCTTCATCCACTTCCAACTCCTGCCTTGTCTCTATGAAAACAGAGTTGCAAACACGGGGCTTAATTAAGAACCAAGAATAAACGAGCCCTTAGTTAATTCATTAAGCCGCAGACAAGAACGTCATCAGGGGCGGAAGAGAGAAGGGGAATCGTGCTGAAAAGATACACAGAAAGGCATTGGGGAGACGAACATTTATGAGGAGCGTCTTGTCGTATCAGAAAGAATTATTTCAGCACTCAGGAAAGTTCTTTACACGCTTGAATTTCATACATCTGCGAAAGATAACTTAGATACCAGCAAGAAAAACAAAGCAGGCCTTTGCCTACAATTATTCCAGGCACGTGACGTTTCAATTTCAATTTTAGACTGGAGCTTCTGCTGAACCCAAATCAGTAATAATTAAAAGTACGGCTACGTAAACACGCCTCCTTCAAATGAATGTACAAGACCTTGAAATTGCTTATTTTCAACTCCTATCAATATTCGTACTCCACAATTCGCCGTTTGCATACGGCCTGTTTTTCGACGCGACCTCAACCACGCTAAGCCAAGCGACGTACGTGAATGATACGAAGGAAACACAGAATCAGAAGCGCGTTCCGAACAAACCGACCCCAGGGTAGAGCTACGATATGTTACATATAAATAAAACTGCTCAAGTAAAGGGTTATCTCAGGTCAACAGGCTAATTATTGTCCTAAAAGCGACGAGTGTCTGCAGCCACCATAAGCGTGTCCTCCTCCAGACGGCACTGTGCAGATAGTGGAAGAGGGGTCAGCTTGAGGTCACTGCGCGTCATGTGTTTCAGACAAGAATAAAACACCGCTAAGACGCAATGTAATATTCTCTGTATTAATAGCAGCGGCAGATGTTTTCCGTGTCTGCCTGCAAGAACCACTGATGAATTCTTAAACAAGATAGCAAAGTCAGATCCCCCGCTGGAGGACATCCCCAATTTTTAGTAGTAAAAACAAAACCCAACTGCCTACAGAATAAACAGATTATTAAGCGGTACTCTAATTTCGTTCTGTTACGCACGAATTTTTCCTATTTTGTGTCGGACATTGATTTTCAAAAGTACTTTGGCTTGGTAACCGTGCTCTCTGTCTGTCGAAATATCCGTAATGCAATTACATATTAGCTTTAAGTTAATAATTCGAAAGATAACAGTATGCTCCATAAAAAATAACTGTGTTTAAAAGAAATAATCTGCTTTTTACTTTAAGTAATTCATTTTCTATTGTTCAAAGTTGTGGTTCCTCTAGACTGCAGAATGGCACCGAAAACTGTAACAACCGACAGGACACCACTGGACATTGCGTGGACTCACCATAGAGTGCACTTGAGTCTATGTTAAACACAGAAGCAAAGGCAAACTACAATTTCTTCGTCGTTTTTTCACTCACACTCAGTTGCTCGTAAATTTTTCCACGCTGCTATCAAATATAATAAGCTATAGCTTATCGCGAGAACTTCGTGGATTCTGGCGGCAAATACAGAAAATCAGTGTCTTGCCTCGATTTATAATAAAAATTATTGCACCCAGTGAGTGAAAGATTAATTAAATAATGCATTAAATCAGTCGTAACGAATTATAGTATTATCACTGCAATGAATGTTTAATCAGCCAGTACCAAAGAAAGTTGTGTTATATTTATTCGAAGAGCTAGTAAGCAGTACGAGATAACTCAGGGCGTAACTAGGACATCGCGTTTTGTGCTACTGAAATTAAAAGCTCTTCAGGGTTTGGGTGGCACATATAATGAGGGTGCTGACAGCAAGGCGGTAATCATGTACGAAGATTACTTTTTGTTCTTAATTGTTAAAAATAGAGTGTGGTGTTAACAAAAGAAACTCTCCTAAATAGAACACCAGAAATGTAACCAGAAGTAAATGAAAGCTGGGGTGATTTTTAAGAAGATGACAAGGGAAGTGTAAGAGAAAAGCGAAACAGATCGAATTCAACCCCTAACATTCATCACTATTGAGGACAACATTGCAGATCGAGGCGACAAATATGACGATATTTCCTCGGGGCGATTTCTCGTTCATTATACATATTCACCCTTGTGTACACCAAA
Source organism: Zootermopsis nevadensis (assembly GCF_977971745.1). NCBI lineage: Eukaryota > Metazoa > Arthropoda > Insecta > Blattodea > Termopsidae > Zootermopsis > Zootermopsis nevadensis. Next base: position 15,969,222 of record NW_028259192.1, on the reverse strand, counting down.
GATAGATACGAGAAAGAGACGAACAAAATGGGTGAGAGAGATAAATAACAGGAGAAAAGAAATCAACCCCCGAGAATTTCTCAACTCTGTCCCCCTCCCCTCCCCCCACCCCGTTCTTTCCATCTCGCCTCATCCCTTTTCACTTCTATTCAAAAGTTTTAAAACCCCAGAGCAGCAGCCACACAATCGCCCCCTGATGGTTACAACCCCCATCCATCCATCCACCCACCCCATCTTTCTAGTCAATAGAGCCACAAGCAGTGTGGCATCGCGTTCAATCGGAAACTCCAACTATTATTCAAATTAGTACGTACACACCCGCACCTCGGGGTGACCGCGACGTGCTCCGAGACGAAAGGCTCTAACGCTACATCTCACGCGTCCCGGATGCTAACGTTTGCTAGTAGCCATTTCATAATTACAAGAGTTTCTTATTAAGAAAGCCATTCTCTAATGGAATCAAGAGGATTTCGTGTTTTCGTTCATGCTGCATACCAATCAGGTATTGACGTGATTTGTCTTTAAGCGTCATAAGGTGTGATGCAACGCAGCTGACTACGTATACATTTCCAAAAAAAAGATACTGTAAAGTCATCTCTCTTCAGCACTATGAAATACGAAGCTGATAGCAAATCTTTAATGTACCAACGCAAGGAAAACACTATAGTTCATAACCTGACAGAGAACCAGTCAATAGAGCCATATTTAGGCAAAATTTTCATGGATATTATCTATCGTCTTGGTTAAAACAAAATATTTCAGAAACTGGTTTTGTTTCAATCGTCAGAAGCGGGAAGGCATAATGTGAGGCATTCGTTTTAAGGAGCCGGTCTCAGTCAGTGGACCACTTATTTGCTCCAAAGGAAGTGTCCCGGAAGCAGAACAAGCATTTGAAACGTAGCCTCTGTGAAAAATCCAAGACGATGGTTAAAGTCCAAGACATTGTAATTAATCGCGATAGACTTTTATCAGAAACATTCAGAAGTATGGCAAGGGTTGCAAGACCGGTCAGTAGAACAAGTGAACAAAAGGAGGACAACGTTGATTGAATGCTAACCCTAATAAATTACAATTTACCTCTCAGGAAGCAAATGCCGGTTGTCCTATCTGATTGAAGTCTCTTTCTTTCAAGCCAGTTACGTTTATACACAGCGTGTACACTCAGGAATCCTACAAGGCGCAGCTGGAATTGATACATCTCATTTAACTCGACGTACCTCATTTATAAGTGGCCTAAATTTACAAACTCTCCTTATCCTGCACTTCTCCTGCCATCAGCAAAAACCAATGCCCTTTTAATGAGTCCTTCATGGCAACAGCGAACGCTCCATTTGCGTGGTAGACTACTGAATAGAAGACACGAAAGAAGAAAGTATTTTTAAACTAGCTAATTTCTTTGTAACACGTCACCGTAATCACAGCGGTAAGATTGTACAGTGGAACCTCGAAATACCGCGGCTGTGATCATGTCCCCCAATACCATTACATGTGTTTTATAAATTTCACATATAAAGCGGGCAGCTTATAACGCGGGTACTGAAGCTATCTCCCGAAAACCGCGTTATATCGAGGCTCTACTATATTCCTCAATTGCCATTTTCACATGGTTCAAGTTACTGCAATGTCTCCATCTCCAATTTTCTAAAACAGACCCTAGTTTCACATTTCTCGAAGATCCATCACCAACATACAGCATTTCAGACACCGCTTAACTCTAGTTGACACGCCGTAGTAAAATATAGGCAAACACAAAGTATTAATTGTGAATAAGCATAACAGCACGAAGGCGTAGGTATACTGAACATGAAGGTTACACTCCACGCATTCTAACCTCGGCGATAGGTCAGCCTCAGAGTTCGCACGCGTTATCCTTGGGGTAAGAGTAGTTGTAAGCAGATCCGTTACGTCAAAGAAAAAATCCTTATCCTTACAGAGAATTAAACCCTGGTCGACCAGTCTGTAACCTGTCACCAGTTGACTGATCTAATATTGCCCACCAAATGCAAAGTTGCCCAAGTACCATGCATTCTTAACTGAGGAAGCACGCACAGGTGCCTGCACTGCTTTACCTCCTACGAAGGAGTCCCCAGTTACCTCTGTCGAGAATGAAGCCCCAGTTGTCAACCCTGCAGCTATTCGCTGCTTCGTAAATAAGAGAATAAAAACAAGAATCAGGAAGTTAAGAAGTGAAAACCATGAAAACGGTAGTAGTGGAAAAAGAACAAAGAGATGTCAATGCCGAAAAGACAAGCATGGGTTAGGGAACGAATGAAAGAGATGTTACGATGACAGGAGAGGTTGGGGGAGGGGAGGGGAAGAGATGTAATGAAAGCTAGGGTTGAGCCCAGTGCATGTAATCAGAAGTCTCGCAACACAGCCTGCTGTCCGCTTTTATCCCTACAACCGGTATTGGAAAACGTCAAGGGTACTAAAAGGAAGGGTAGCCTATGTAGACTGGAGGTCTTCAATGTCGATTTTCCAAGGTCCGTCTGTATAGCGACTGCGGAGACACAGAGCGCTGATACGGTTGTGGGTCGCAGAGAATCCGCCCTCATATCCTCTGAACCTCCTCACCCCTCATCCACGTCACAGCATAGAAATAATCAGCAGACTAAACGGCTACCGTATATGTGAGTATGCTTCTGTCTCCTCACATATCGACAAAAAATCTGCGGCCCTCCTGGGACAGCAAGTGTCTTGGCTTTAATTCATCAACAGCCTATGGCAGCTTCTTTCCTGCTTGTCTTTTAGTCCGCGTCGTATGTGGAAGGATCGTTCAAAGCCCATGCAAATTCCACAGAATACAGGTTCACCAACATGCCCACAAACCTCGCCACTTCTTTCAATTCTGACGCAGATAAATCCAATACACACCCCATATCCTATTTATTTTAGTTTTATTTTAATATTAATTAACCATCTAAGCCTACGTTTTCCAAAGTAGTTTCTTCCCTTCAGGATTTTCAATTAAAACTTTCAATTTTTCATAACCACCACGTCACCCTCTTTGATTTAATTACTATATAAAATTTCGAATGAAAAAACCTAGAGGGGTGAGAGCACTAGGACAACCTAGAAGAAGATAAGAAGATAACATTAAAACGGATCTTTAGAAAATAGGTTGGTTGGATAGATTAGATTCATCTCGTAAAACTTCGGATTCCATAAATGGTTGGGAATATCTTGAAGAGCTCAGTGACTGTCAGCTTCTCAATGAGGCCTTTGCTTCATGCAAAATGGTTAGTTAATAAGCATGCATGTGTATGCGTTAATAATATTAAAATGCACTGTGCACGTGAAATAACGCTCATAAAATAATCATGGACTATGATGTTTTCTCTTCAAACAGTAATGTTAAAATAATTAAATTAAAATAACTGAGGCTTGCAGGATACGTGTCATGATGGAAGAAATGGTAAATGTATACAAGCTTGTGACTGCAACCAATGACACAAATTATAATAATATTAAAATGCAACTTACAAAACCATATTGTGAAGATGTGAAATATTTAGGTTCTAGTGAAGATTGAAAATGAACAACTTATGCACACTAAAAGTTGTTCAGCAAGTGCAATTTTGGTTCATGTCGGTCTAGCTTTCATTTGCATTATTTTTCGACAGGTTTGAAAAACATTTGACGAGCTACAACAAAACATATTTTTTAACTCTTCAGAATAACTGAAATGAATTAGCATCAAGTCAACGAGGTCGTCCTGAAGATGAAGGCAGTGTCTTTCTGTCCGAAACTTTGATAACCACCTAGCAGACCGCAGGGTTTCACGACCTAGGAGACCACAATCGATATCTTTATACAGAACTCTGAGGAAGCTAATTAAATTCAAATCATGTTTTATAAAGTACGCTGAGAGACTTCCGATTTGGAAAAATATTCTGTAGTACAAAAGTACTCTAAGCCATTTCTATGCAGCCTATTCAAGGTTGCCAAATTAGTGCCACTAGTTTTGAGGTAAAAAGATCTATGTCTTGATTATTAAAATTTAATTTAATTTAATTTAAGTCTTATTTCCTTCGTAAGAAACCAAGTTCCGACGTTAATGCCGTCTCAACAGGAAACATGACTTTGCAACCATATAAACCTTTTAAGATGGCTGTCTTCTGATTTGTTGCGCCGCGTAGACTGATAGAAGTTTACCGACGTTTCAGAGGTCCTTGCTGCCTTCAACACCACTCATCCCCCTAATGATGGAGGCAGCAAAGGTCTCTGAAATTTCGATAGACATCTACAGGCTACGTGGCCCAACAACCCAGAAGACAGCCATCTTCATGCTCACCACCGTGATAACCTGATATCTTGCATTTGACTTGGTCGTCACTTTTCCCCGACAACAAAACGCACAGAGTTAAATAGTGGGTGATATTTTAAAAATGAAGCCGCGTTAAAGCCTACGAAAGTTACGTTTACGCATGGGACATGGGCCACTGTTACACTCCCAGAAGCTGAGCTGTGGCAGTAATCAGACCCATGCAGCCTCGAGCTGAAGAGACAGCGAGAGAGGACGGCAATGAATGAAACCACAAGTCTGATTCAAGAGTTCTGCCAGCAGCATTAGAGACTCAACCGCTATAGAAAATTCACAAACAGATATTAGTATGTAGCTTTGCACAGTTCTAATACACGTTCAGTTAATTGGCAGCTCATACAGTCGTGTCCTTCCTGACATCACAGAGAGAAGTCAAACCGAATCTCCATCTACCTCACCAAACAAAAGATGTTGAAGGCACACAGGCAGCGTTTTATTTTGACTGACATGCACAATCAGGCTATTCGTTCCACTATGTTTATGGTATTAAACTTGAATCAATTTTTCAAAATTCTGCAAGTATTGTATATAGATATTCCCTCCTGTTTAGAGAAAAATCACACAAGTATTTCAATCGGGTTCCAAGAAACTATAAGGACTCGATTTAACTACTAACGTATTTGTTAATTACTTACACTACAAAATTCTTATTTCTTCTTTTGATTAAGTGTGTCAACATTATGACAATTACAACGGTTAATTAGAATAGACAGTGTGGAATATGAGCGGAAAATACGAAGAGGGCAGAGTAAATCATGATATGTACGACAATAAATGCTTTTCCCCGAGAATATTCGTTCCTTCCAGCGTCACATTTGCCTGTCATTAAGAGTACTTGCCTGTAACCCAACTGTCGACTTTCTTATCGTAGTGGATAAAAGACAGGAGACTGGTATGTTCAGACTCCTTTCAGCATTTTTAAGGCTGGCACTGAGATAACAGCTCCAGTTGGTCACTGAATATGTCCAAAGTCTAGAAACTTATAACAAGCAATTAAATCTGTAACAAAGGAACTTCGTGGCAAAGACAAAGCTTCAGATAAAGGAAATAATTAGAGAGGCATAATTACAGCTTGTTAACGATATATGTTTGTGGTGGACGTGCAGTTTTTCAGTATTTTGTTACCTGTATGATGATGTGCAGAAATCAGGAAAATTTCTGCTTTCTATCGTTGAATATCATTGGTATTACCTATCCCTATAACAAAATGTTCATCTTAATGATAAACATCGCATAAAGAACTAGGAATAATCGAACTGAAAATGACTTAGAAGGATGCAACAATTAAAACAGACATTCAAAGGCTGATCATGGAAAAGCATTAATAACTGATTCTGATTAAGAATTTTAAGTAGCTGAATATATGAACATGGTTGCAAAGTAAGTTAATATTTTAATAAGTGCTATATAGCTCACTAAACTTTTATCTTTATAACCCGTCGGCCAGCGAACCGATAAGAAGGGATATCTGAAATAATTAAGAACATCTGCTACAGGCCTGTAATCAGAGCTCCTTACTACATCGTCAAATCAAACAGCAGCCTTTGATTTTAACGCTGCATGTTTCCGAGCGTATGGAAAAACTTTTGATAGGAAAGAAAAGCTGTTTATTGTGCGACAGACCATGTTTTAGCATTCCAAACACGCCATTCCAATAGAATTATAGATCCCGCACAACAAGTAGCTAACCAAGCTTTAAGTGAGAGTGAGAGAGAGAAAGAGAGAGAAGCAGGGTGACAACATTGCCCGCTGCTAGGAGATGAATACGACTCTTTATTAAATTGTGTTCCCCTCCATCATTCTGTCTGCAAGTTTCTGCTCGGGCGCTGTTGAGTGTGTCAGGAAGTGTCTTGCTGAGGTGCGTCCACTCCACACCTCGTGCAAACGAGTGTGCTGCCACACCGTTCCTCCATGCAAGTCAGAAATTCGGTGTTTTAATCGTTATGCTTGAAAATTATTGATTTGCCTAAAAAAACAATGGGTGGAGTAAAAGGGAAAGATAAAGGCAAAGCCATCCCGCCACGCGCAATGTCGGCAAGGAGGGAGAAATCTCTTGACTAGCGGAACGGCAATCAACTTGTCACGAAGGACCCTGCGTCACAGAGCTAGAATTCCTTCGCTCAACTGTTCGCTCCCCGTTACCGCGTTAGAGGTACGGGAGATGGAGAAAATGCCTGTTAGTCTGCCGGAAGAAAGCTTCCTTAAGAACTAAGGCATGGGTCTTCAGTCAAAGAACTTCACTCCTTCGCTGTCACTGCTTGACTACATCACACGCCCATTAGTCCAGTTTAAGTTGGAGAACTCCAACCAGTGTCTCATTACAATGCTGTTGATTAAATCATTAGGCGTTTTCTGTCGCCGTCCGGGCTTGCTACTGCATAACTGCACCCGAACTGTGACTGGCATTATCTCAGTCATTAGAATGGCGCATGAACCACGAGAAAACTTTTAGGTTTTTAAATTGACATCACAAGAGATCATGCTAAGTCAATTTCTGAGTAGAATGGCAGATGTCTTAGTGACCGGAATGAACCGGGCTGTTTCGCCTTCGACGTCTACAAACGTCTTCCACTTCTACAAAAACGTCTTCGAATCCTCCAGCCAAAGCAATTTCTGGGGCTTAAGGTGCGTATTCCGGCGACGAAGTGACATTGTGTAGGTGCACATAATCACCACCACATTCCTCCAGGTAGACCTCATGGTCTTCTTCCATTATCGTATGCACAAGTAACACACAATGCCGACGAGAATTATCCTCTTCATGATGGAGCCAGTAAGCACATTCGAAACGTCGGTCACTTTTGACCAGACTGCACGGCACAGTAGCCACCTTCAAACTTACTTTTCCCTCACCACTCGGCCTGGAAGGAATAGTCCTCATCATGTAACTGCTGAGACGAAAATCAATACAATGTACAGGGCAGAAGAATATCAGGTTTCAGCCTTTGGAGCAGTTAGACAACAGCAGCTTGGGTGTGGCCATGAATCTGACCTCGGAACAGACCGATTGAGACTGTCTTCTGGAAAGAGCCTTTAAAATACTAATTTTAACCCTGCACAACTTCGCTGTCCTTGGCGACTTCGCAAGGCTGCCTCAAAGCATGCGAGTTACAGCTGCCATTTTACGACAGCAACCAAGAATTTCAAGAATTTCATGCAGACCATCTACGTGTGTTAGTAAAAAAAGAGACGATCATTCAACTGCTGGCTTACGTTCTAAAGGTCAAGTTCTTCACTCCACATTAAACGTTCTGTGATCTGTAACCATTAAATAACAGCAAAATATCTCGACAATAGGCCTATATATAATTTTGGCCAAGAATTTCGAAACAGAAAGAATGAAGTAGGAATTTGAGGTTGCAGGTAGCTCTGTTACGATCAGACAATAAGAACTCTATAGAACTGACAAGTGGATATTTTCAGGAGCGTGCGAATTTTTGATAGCAGCCTGTAATCTCGGGTTTGCCTGATAAGTAGTGATCGTTTCTCCAGTTTACAGTGCGAATTTATGGTCCAGTTCAGCGTAGCGGAACTGGTGGCCCGCGGACTACATCCGGCCAGACATCACCTTTAGCGAAATAAGGCCTATTTGTTAATTTGTTCATAGTTAGTAAAAGCTCGTTTGTTTTCTTTACTCCGATCGATTTTTTAAAAATACTGCGATACTTATCTCGTCTGCTGCTTTACGTAATAGTGTTATTGGGTTAATAATCCTACGGTAAAATGTACTACGTTTTCCAGGTAAAAATTGCGTCAGATGAGCCCATAAGCTGTTGCAGGAGTAAATTTAAAATAATATTTAGCTCTAGCAATAAAATATACAGGATTATTTGAGCATATATTGAGGTAATTTATTATATTTGAAAAAGGGTTGTTAAAGACGACGAAAACTGTCTAGTTTTCAAAAACAGTCCCAGGAGGAATTTCTTGACCATTGGGGTACAACAGTACAACTATTACTGGCCCGAGAAAAGAAAGGAGTGGGACAACCCTGTTTTAATTAATAGCTATCTGGACTCTTGATGTCTTTTTTGACTGTATCATGCATTAGTCTGCCAGAAAAGTCCTCTATTGTACGGTTCGAATTCGGTCCATCTACAGGTCTAGCAAAATTCGGTACGATCAAACCAATTAAAATGCCATATCATCATACGTCATCTACGTAAGTAATATTTAGCATATTCAATCCCTGCCTCTCCTGACTCAATGAAAACAAACATGTGTCCATTACAAAGATCAAAGCGTTTGCTGTTTAAGGAAATGATTCCTAAAGATTACTGTTTTCTGAGACGTCGCGCAATGCAGTGACCGACATTCCAGAAGTTCTTAGTACCTTCATAATCAGCTCTCATCGCCCTGGTGATGGAGGTAGTGAGCGCATCCGAAACGTCGGTCAATAGCTACCAAAGAGCTCAACTTTACTGTACAGTCTTCTTCTCACTCGTCGCCGTGAAAACCCGAAATCTCGCAAAATAATTCCGGTTCGTACTAAGAAGCAAAAGAAACCCATAAAAACTCTCTGTGGACAGAATGCAGAGCAGCGAAACAGAAAGCAGGTGCTACAAAAATCACCACTGGGCTTTGAAGGTGCTCTCTGACGAGAAGTTGTTTTAGGCAGTCCAGTCCACTGCCGGCTGACGTCCATCTATTTTATTAGCAGTTTGGGTCAGGAGGCGTCGTGCAGGTCACCTTCCTCACCTCTGGCGGTCAGCTCCACGCTGCCGAGTGAGGCGACCCTCCGACCTCGTCACGGCGCTACCGCCGACGCAGAATATCAAAAGACCGACGCCCTGCCCATTTTTAGCACCTCACATTGGGGTTCCCCTAGTTCTGATTGGTGCCCCGCCCCCGCAATATGTGGGTGGAGAGTATCATTCACGGGGTTGTTAAGTACATGGTGGTGAAGGAGGGGAGGTGACCTCTTGGCATGCGCCCTGAAAGGGGCACGGAAGTGTCATCTCCCCCTCCTTGTCAGACCGACGCCCAACATTCGCAAGGTGAATAATTCGCAGATGTGTTGACTGAAGACAGCGGTACCCACAGGCCGTAGACCGCATGCAGTCAGACGCAGAGCTCTGCCTTCTGCTGGAACAGACACGTCGCCGTAGACATCTCCGTTTCGCGAAATTAAAACTCCCGTGAAAGCGGCGAGGCAAATTCCCTAGCGGTGGATAACGGATGTGAGTGCGAGCCAATCAGAGAACGCGGGAGCCGTGGCCTCTTGGTCGGGGGCGAGCCCGAAGTCTTGCCAGGGCCGCGATTCCCCTCTCCCCTCTGTGGCAAACCATCCATACATGGCAGACGGTTGCTATGGAAACAGTGGAGCTCCGGCTGGCTGGTCGGAAACAGATCGTGGCTTGAGCCAAAGGGGGGAGGAGGGGTCGCAGGGGCCGGGTGTCAGGGTTCAAGCAGGCCCAGCACAGAGCAGTTGGTCTCGAACCAGCTGAGGTTGTGTTGTGTCGTAAGTGCTGCTGTCTTCGCGTGGCCTTCTCGCCTCGCCAGGTCGATCTAGCGGTCACCGCAGACTCCGTGTGCAGTCATGATGCTGGAAGGGCCCGTCTGACTTGCAGAACGTGTGCGAGTGATCCCGCGTGTGACTTCTGACTGTGAAGTGTGACCTCTCGGGTGCCGTGCGAGGTCAAGACTTTGTCAACGGGTAGGCCCAGCTGTCACGTCTCCTGCCTTGCGTTGTCGCAAATAGTAACAGTTCTCGGAAACGCACATTCTGCGAAGAAGAAGTCGGGAGAGAAGGAAAGGAAGAGAACAAAATAATAATTACAGTAAACGGTGATATTAGCGGCGGGCAGTCTCCGCCGAACCAGATACCATTATTATTCCTCACAACGCCCTCGCCGTGTGTACCGGGGTGCTGTGTCCGACGACGACGGGGTTCTTCGGGTCGCGCGGTCAGGCCCCCGACGTCACCACGTTGGAGCTCGGGTTCCCGCGCAGCATGGCGCTCGTGGCGCCCCCGCCCTCCGCGTGGCGGGACCCCAGCGCCGGCAGCGCCGTGGTGCTTGGCCACGTCGGACACCCGGGCCTGGGACCGGGCACCCCCACGGCGGCAGAGGACATCACAGGTCTCACGACCCCGGGCGGCGGCGGTGGTGCGACAGGGTTGGGAAGTAGGGACCTCCAGCAGAGTACCACCCCCGGGTCACAGGCAGCCAGCACCCAGTCCGGGGGATCGTCACAGGGTGCAGACAAGAACCAAAACATCGAATGTGTCGTGTGTGGGGACAAATCCAGCGGCAAGCACTACGGCCAGTTCACGTGTGAAGGTGAGTGGGCCCCAGAATTGTTCTCAACGCATTGCGTGCGTCAACGAACACTCAACCGCGTTCTTTTACGTGCTTCGTCAGTGTTTTTTGTTGTTGTTGATCGTGATCTTTTGATATGTCGACTTGTAGGTGGTTGCCGACGTTTTGGAGAAACGTGTCGCCTCTAGCGTTCAGGGTAGAAGGAGATACATTAATCTGAAACGCTGGTAACTATAATCACGACCGACAGTACTAGAATATAATCAACTCTTCACAGCTGAGAGAAGAACCTCTTACTTTAAAATTTTGATTTTATTGTAAGGTAGGTCTGTTAGGTTGAGTAACGTACACAAAATGTACAGGGAGTGTGAACTAGTCCAGTAGGCCGATACGCTGTGCAGACAGAAATGTCGTTGTCGTTTTGAATACATGTTTCTTCAGAAGACGTCTCTTCCGCTGTGCGTTAGGCTCTGCTCTTATACTGGAAGACTCATTACACAAGCTGCTTGTTCGGGTTAACATGTTCGGATTCTCAAGCAGAAGACCATTCTTCGAAATTCCTCTCTGCCTATAAAATGATAATATTTACCTCAGCCATTAAGACTGGCCGTATAAGCCTATAAAGCACGAGTTATGGCCACGAAATGAAATACAGCCAAGCCAGAAACACCAATAAAAATTACCCATCGGTAGTGTTCTGAGGTTTCAGTTTTACAGACGGCAGTAACAAGACCTGCCCCCAGTCTTCATAAATGCGGCAACTCTAAAGTTGTTTTCATTCGTTTGGCAAAATGTTACGAAACGCGCCATTTGGAAGAATAGGGTATTTGCATGTTTGCTGGGTAATGTAAATCATCAGATTTCTCAAAAGATAGTTCTTTCAGTTTGGACATATTCTTGTATTAGGTACCAAGACATTTTTTCGCTAGTTATGATGAGAAACTCAAGTTAGCAAACACTAAAGCCTCCGAGAATTACGAAGAAATGTTTCTAGTAAGAAATGTACCTCGTGGCATTCATTGCAGGCCTTTTGGTAACAAAACTTTGGCAAATAAACACTTCAGTGCATACGTACTGTGTTTCTACCGTTTCACATCGCTAGCTAGAATTAAAATTATCAATCGATTTCAGACCTCGTGAATTGTACGAAATTAATTTAATTCAGTCTTGTAAAATGTGATGGGCGTAAGTTACCATCACGTTTTACTGACCGTTTCAAAGCTGATTATGTTGCACGTTGTGAAAATGAATTGTAAGCAGGGTCAGTGTCGTAGGTCATGTGCCTCCATTGAGGCAACTCTGAGGTTAGCTATGCAAACAAATAACAACCGGTAAATTTGTCAGTTTGTAGTCTGAGTATCCACCTAGACCCAGGGCAGTATTTTTTTTATACATTTGGGTAAAGCTGCTTGTAGTTGCTGGGTTCGAAAGTCGTGTAGTTTTCGTAGGTCTGCTGTTGGAAAAGTGCTCAGAAATTGAATGTACTTGCTTTTCGCCCTCCTGCTTAAGGGCTTCGATCACAAGATACGTCTACGATAGTCGCGTTACCATTAATGACGAATAAAATCACGTCTCATTTGACTGTCAGGCAATAATACATTTCTGGATGCAAATTCTTACCGGAGACGTGGTGTTAAGACTTCAAATTAGCTGTAGTGTTTTCTTTTGCAGTTTTTGGGTTATTTGCATATGATTTCATTATGTAGTGTCGAACATTACGATAATTTACGAATGGTGAAATGGAAAATGATTTTGAAGGAAGCGACGCCTGTCTTAAGATACCTTAAAGTAATTAATCTGGAGGAACAGAGTAAAATCACGAGAAACATCCATCAGGATAAGCGACACCTGGACTCGCGAATACACAATTGCGCGACGTTCCGTCAAAAAGTGGTTTTCCCATATCTCCCTTGCATTTCTATTTGTGGGGATACTTAATGTGTACTTATCACACTATCCCTAGCATTGACTTTGTAATTTCATTATTTCCTACGAGTAAAAAGGCGAGGATAATTGCTCTTCGTTTGGAATCGCAAGCTTTAAAAGATCGTTTCTTCGCAGGTAATGAATTATGATGTCATGCTTTTATTATATTATTCCTGCCAATTTAAATTTAATATGGCAATGATTATGTTGTGCAACGAACGTGCAAGCCAAGGTAACTGTTGGGTGACGGAAAATTTTGAAACTGCAATAAAGAGTTCAGTTTTATGGTTCAAGAACTTAAGTAAGTTGTGAGCGTTAATTACATTTGGCTTCCGGATTCACTTCCATTTGTACGTCAAAGACTGGGCCCACTTCTCAGTTTTCGCAAGAAACGGGAATCCATGGAACATGGTCCACCCTGAGAAGCTAATGGACGTTCTGCTTGTCAAATTATGCGTCATTTTTTTCAATTAGCAGGTTCATCAAGATGTTATGAAACTTAAAACATGCTTTTATCGCAATGAAATATTTTTATACTTTAAGTTCAACTATAAAATTTAACAAAAGCTAATTTACAAAAATTCTTAACCTACGAGTTCTTGAATAAATAGTTTCAAAGAGTCTGTGTGTGAAACTAATTTTTTCTAGAGATTCGAAATCTGTGTTCCGGTTGTTCGTGTAATTCGTAACAGTAGCAATGCAACGTAACACGTGCTGTGTATTCAGAACAATGAGCCTACGCTACACAATTTTTAAAATTATCTATCTGCATAATGTTTGCAGTGACATTCGCACAGAATTTGGAAACGTCCCTTCGAAATATCTCGTTTTCTACTTCCGGTATTTAAAATTTGAAACTATTTTTAATCGTCGGACTTTTTCCAGGCACGTCTACATGTGACGACGCAGTCCGTGTCATAAATTATTTCGCAAGTATGAACCTGCTACAGTTTGCAAAAACTTTCGAACGAACTGCGTATACGCTGTCGTGAATGTTAGTGACGGTCGAATCCCGTCCTGCGACGACAATACAGGGATCCTTGCTCATCGCAAGTTCCAGAGAATGATGCCAAATTAAGCGATGAAACATGCTGATGGCGATAAACCGAGTCCCACCCTTCCTGGTACAGATGCACCGAAACACAGCTTCTGTCAGTGTGGGGCTCCCGGAATGTAACGTTGTTTGTTGATGTTTCGGAAGAATATACTGCCTCCATCTTCAGGATTGATAGCCACCTACACGCCCACACGGCTTCACAAGCCAGAAGACCATCATCGATATATTCACTGCTGTGAGAACGTTGAATTTCGCATTGAACTGTTGGCTTTTTTCAAAATTCTTATATTTCCGTTTGCGGGTTCTAACAGAAGGTCTGTAGGCTACGGTACACAAGGACAGGACCTAAAATGACAAATTGGGATGGGCCAAGCCACAATCTTATAACTTATGAAACTGCGAATAATTAAGTTACGTTTAAATTAAGTCATTCCGAATTTTAATGTCGTCGTTATCACAGATTCGCAATACTGAACGTGAACGCCTATGCTAAGGAACGCACCTAGTAAGTGTCTGACTTGTTGAAGGCAGCTGATGAGACGAAACTTCGAGCATATCCAAACGTTGTTTTCCTTCATCTATTCCGTTATGACGAAAGAAAGGAAACGGAAGTTGTAGATAAGCGATTATCGGCTCGTGATTCTCCATGAAGCTACTTACACTTAATTTTAAAGCCTGGAGTGACAGTGTGAGCTTAAGGCAGATTTAACTCTGAAATTAATCCAGTATCTTTTAACCGAGTGAAATTGGTTTCAAAATTGCACTTATGCGATTACGATACATTAACTTAAAGAAAACATGTTGACCGACGCATTAATTTATGCCAAAAGTTTTTCCCACGTCGTTTACTTCGCTTAAGTTAGTACTTAGAGTTTTTTTTGTTTAATTTAAAAAATTATATATCTTATTTACCGTCTTTAAATCGCGACACTAAGCCCATGAGGTCTTTCCACACACGGTGACGTAAATGTGCTTTTGTCCGCTCTTCAAGGGGATCTGAAACACAGTCCTCGGCGTGTGTCGGATCTAGTGATAACAGTCCTGTGATTTGACCATGGTCGTTTTTAAATGGGTAAGAGTACACGCAAAATCAGCTTTGTTTATCCACGCACCTTTACAGCATGGACAGGTGCCTGACCACATGGTACATTTTATTAATCACCTTTTTTAAATTCAAGTTTCTGAAAAACAAAACTTTTTAATAATTTTGATGAATCGTACATCAAGGTTAGACGCTTGAGGTAACCTGTCATTACATGTTCAAATTAAGAAGTGCAATAAACCTGTAATACACGATGTCCCACTTATCGTGAAACCAGTGACCACAAAATGCCACAGCATTTGCCAGCGAATTACCGAGAATTGATTCAGTCTCAGCGCAGGAGACAGCAGTCGCTTGATAGTAGTTGGTAAGATCCGAGTTATGTGGGGCTTCCTGTACCACATTTGTTCACAAACATATGTTTTCGTATATTTAAATTATATTGTTATTAGTTTTGTACTGATCTTGCATGAAGGTAAATCACTGTAGAATTAGGTCTACTTGTTTTCTGAAACATCTGTTGATCGAAACCTATACATGTTCTCTCACGCTACTAATTCAAATATTTTGAAAGCTATTAATCTTTCATGATTAATGATTCACAGAATTTCGCAACTGTAAATAATTTAGATCTGCTGCACTTTTCGGTAACTGAGTTCTTTACTGTAAGCAACACTCAACCAAAGCCCAACCCAATCAAAGGGTTCACTAGCCGCAGAGAAAATTTGTGACATGGTATGGAGATTGGTTTCGCAACATTTAATCGGAGGAGGGAGGTATAATTGTACATGTTTTAAAATGTCCGCAATCTGAAACCTATGGAATTTTGAATGTCAGTAACAGACGCGTTTTCATTAACAAGAGGTGAAATAATAAGACAAGATTGCAGATTAGCCACGCGAATACACTGTCGCTTTATACAGGGAGTGAATTACTCTAATGCTGAATATGCCCAAGTAAAATTCCTCCCAGAACTCGTGCACAAAACTTCAGTCCATTCATGCAATAATTTATTCTTTGCAGCCTATGTGCCAACTGATCGTAGCGAACACACGTAAAGGATTCACGCCTCTCATTATTAAGAAGGTAATGTCGAAAATTATTTATATTCGCTGTATCAAAGACTGAAGTTACGTATCTGTACGTTACAGCCATGTCTGGACGAGC
This sequence comes from Zootermopsis nevadensis, assembly GCF_977971745.1. NCBI lineage: Eukaryota > Metazoa > Arthropoda > Insecta > Blattodea > Termopsidae > Zootermopsis > Zootermopsis nevadensis. Next base: position 15,953,446 of record NW_028259192.1, on the reverse strand, counting down.
TTTTGTGTGTGGGTGCCAAAGATACGGCTAGGTAATTCTACGTACCATATTAGGAGACTCTTAATGAGATGAGGTTTCCCACCACCCCAGCCATACCGATGCAAAAATTACTAATAAAACATGGGAGGCCATGCTTTTTGACCTCAGGGACAGCATTTTTCTTCTACACTGCAAAAAAATGTATTTTTGGCTTTTATTCTGAGAATTTGGCGTTTCCGTATTGTTCTGTCGCAGAGTCGTTTAAGGGTATTTTCGCAGAGGAATTGGTCCATATTTCTTGTAGATGCAACTGTAATGTTATCAGTTATACGGAGTGCGAAACCTGATCTCTCACAATAGAATATTTGTAAGGAATGGAACGGGTGGACTCACTTCAGGCTTGAGAAATACCTTCTGGGATGTTGAACCGTGTAGTCTGTTAGAAATTGACCTACGTTTCAGGTTTCTCTGGAGAGAGTAAGAGCCTCTGAAACGTCGGTCAATTTCTACCTGACTACACGGTGCAACACCCCAGAAGATGTCTTCATTCACGTCGCTCGCCGAGAGAACATGAAATCTCTCGTGATGTGCTTGAGTGACGGCCTGAAGTGATCAAACACTTTCATGAACGTTGGGGTAGCATGAAAGACAGAGAATTCCCTGGCCAGCTTAGCGACTACTAGCCTTTGGTGAAGGATTACATATTCCGTGTAGTTAGAAAGGTATACAGGTGAATCGTTATACGCTTTTTCTCATATCCGTGGTTTTATTTCATTATCAGCATCTATTTCCTATACGCGATTAAATTTGGAAACCTCTTACCTGCGCCGAACCTTAACGAGGCTTCTCAGCATCTGAGAATTATGACGTCAGTTTAAAAAAAATGGCGATTGTTATATACGTTTCCCGTTTTAACGCGTCTATTCGCAGTAACGCAACCCCCTTGTAAGTGACACAGCTATCGCTTGCACATGACCACAATGCGAGACAACATAACAGAGGTCTATTGTTTTTATATGTAAGCCTTTCCACTGCGAATACCGGAGTACAGTGACCGCTAGGAATGTGACAATACCGATTCGCTTCATACTTATTAAACGTCTTAAGCCCGATATCACGCACCTACACATTTTATATGAGGAAGTGTTTATGTTTAAACCTGGAAGGAGAGCATTTTGAAATTTAAATTTAAAATCATATTCCTCATGAGCCGCTGAAGGTATCTGTCCTGTGGATATGAAGACGGGCCAGCTCCCGAGATTAAGACCAAGCCACGCCGCCACGGCAGTTGTACCCAAACACAAAATAACAGTTAATTTGTCAGTTTTGCACCATCCACTGTTATTACGTCCATTTTCGCCAGCAATATTGGGTTATATTCATAGTGTGGGCTACATCAATATTATGATACGGTCTGAAACAAATTATTTCATTAAAAAGTTAACGAATTCTTCGATGGATAATCCATTCAATTACGTAATCCGATTAATTAAAACAAATTCATTGTGTCACTAAGTCCATTCAACTTTTAAGCTTTTAATTCCATTTACAAATGTAATGCCTCTGAATTACTTTGAAATAACTTTTATCCTGCGATGCAAGAACGGTAAGGAAATATATATTTATTTGTTAATTTTATTTATTTATTTATTTATACGCTTTTTCAGCTTGTACAGGCCGTCCGTTCTGTTCCGACACAGAATAATTCTCAAAGTGTGAATCATTTAGTAATTTTGATAGTCTCCTAAGATAGGCCATCAGCCTGGCAAGGTCCCTCACCTACACAAGAACACACGCCATTGAATGATACAAATCCGTGTCTTGAGCGGGATTCGAAACCCCTGAATCCTATTGTTTGATCAGTCTAAGAACGCCGTGCTTTTCTAACTTCAGTTCACACTTTGGTGAGCACTATTTATTTCACTGTAAAAAAAAAATTCCAATTTATGAAATCCACGACTTTAAAATTAATTTTCATACCACGCGATCAACGTGTTCATCGCCCCGTGGACGGCAGCATTAATGCCGTAACAGGTGTCTGATGTTTTCTTGCTGCTTAGGTTTTCTCCCTATAAGCTTGGTTGATTCCATGTGCCTACAATAGTAATTTTTGTACTGCGAACATTTGGCATACGATTACCGCGGTCATTTCAGCGGAAACATCTTCGTCACCCATTTTCATTCTGAAACTGACCGTTCCTCTCGTTACATGGATTATAGCGTCATGTGCGTGTTTACCAGTGCTACGGAGGAGTCTGTCTCCTTCATTTGCTAGGTAGAAGTCTACTTAAACGGCTTCATATCCTAGAAGACCACAATTCAAATTTCCATCTCCACTTAAACGGTGCATCCCACATTGCCCCTGTAGAACTAGTGAGTTAATTTCTGTATAGGGTATTGTCACATGGCAGACATGCTAAAAGAACAAAATAATGAGCAGTCTAATTAAATGCGTACTGTCATATAAGCTCAGGTGGTGAGAAGCTGTTTTTATTTTAATTAAATGCATTATTTTACAAGTCTAAATTTCTGTTAGATGTTTGCCATTTATGGAACTATTTACTCCGTCCTTGGTGTTTCTTGTTCGTCAGTCACAACACACATTCTTTAGAATATGTTTCGGTCCACGGAACATTTTTTTAAAGAATGGGCAGTGAACCGAGTGCGAAAAGTGACGAATATGAAAGACAACCAACCGACTTCACACACACACCGGGTTGCTACACTACAGAGTTGATTACCCGGCCACAAAATTCTTAAGACGCAGGATTCGGTGGAAGCTCATTGTGATGGTTTCTTCTTCGGTTTCAGGTCCAAATATTCTTCTCGAGAGTCGCAGTTGTGGTTTTTACATATTTCATTCACCATGTTCATTGCAGCAGACGGGAAGCATTAGCCAAATTCAGTCCACTTTTAAATTTCGTCAACGTAATTTGGTTCATTAATGTACTTTCCAAATACTTACAACTTTGCCACATTTTCGAGGAATGTTTGTTGATTATTAATTTAATTCGAAGCGCAGTTCGTGCCCATTCTTGGAACAGCGATGTCAATGTGGCTGTTCAATTTGGCATCGACGTTTTTGCAGTCAATCCGATGTCGTCCTCCCTCTCCCATGTGTCATGGCGCGGTGATTTAGTAAATGCAAGGGACAACTTTTCATTTTCTTACGTTGGAAGACGCTTATCAAAACGAGAAGCAGACAGCAGCTGAATGTTACGCTCCACGTGATGATTTGGCACTAAATCACTACCACTGACTTGTTAGTCTACGGAGTTTGGTTACTTTCCTGTTCTTACTGTTGTCAGAAACAAATTAAATGTTGTTATGAAGTAAGTCTTTTGTTAACAAATATCGTGAGTATGGACTGACCTCTTGTGTCAGTTAAAATTATTACCAGTCCATGTATAGTAAAAAGAATGATTAATATCCGCCATTGTATTCGGAATGCAGTATACGTATATACGTATATTTAACTGATCCCAGCTCTTGTTTCCGGAACGTTGAATGATCATTCAGTTCATTTTGATGACGTCCTAATCATAATTGCGAATAAAAACACCAGCGTATTTACGATTTAAAATAGTGCTTGGTTTGTGCAGATTCTTTCCGTGAAGTAATACGTGGTGTCTGTGCTTTCCAGCGTTAGTGTTTGGAGATTCGTTCGTTTTTTTGTCAGTTCTGGACGACCAGATTTCGAGCGGAACAAATTCGTGAGTCACAGCTAATACCTAAGCATGTTTTTCGGACAATGATTGATTAAATACTGATTTATGCTGTTTTATTTAATCTGTTAAGACTGCATGTCAGAGCATGATTAGCTGTTTTAGTATATTTTGTACTTGTGTTTATTACATTGTGTTAGCCGTTGTTTTAAGTCTGTCGTCGAATCATCGGAAATGTGTATATACTGAACTTGGACTGAAGTTTAGGAAGCTTGCAGAAATCAGAGAATAAAATCCATTGTAAGGCAATATAATTGTTTCAGGGCTGTCCCCTAGGGCCGCGCAGTGTATAGAGTATTTTGTCTTCCTCAGGTCGAACTCTGGGTTAGCGATCACAATCTCGCCGAGGCTGTTCCCGTAATTATGCGTATCTTACTGAGCACCAAAGTTCCACGATTGGTTACCCCCCTCCCAATACAGATAAAAATACTTCTTTACGACGCTGATAAATTATTTCAGGATTGACATTTATCGGAAAATCTACAATGCGTTGGTGAAAAGATTCTGTTCAAGGTTTCTCACTTTCAACGGCTTTCGTAATGAGGCGCGTGTCTTAAGACAGCGATATCTGTCGACTCTCAAATAAGTAGCCTTCCACCTCATTCTGTATATACATTTACATTAAGAAGAGTTCTTCTGCAGTCATTATATTTGTGAGAGTTGTTCTTAATTCATTTATACGGGCAACACTTGGCCACTGTTCCACCCTACAGGAACGTCACGATACCGGAAGGACTAAAAAGTTTAAAGTTCACACCCCAGCTATTATCATAGCACACAAACCACCAACTCTCTTATCTTTTGTAATAATAAGAAGTACGAAGCTGAAAGTAAGGACTGTGGAGAATCAGCGACGACCACGACGGAGGAAGACCGTCGCACTGACTGTCAAAATAAATATTCAACGTATGGAAATTAGAAGCAGCAGAAGCCAGAAGAGCGTTCGTTGTGTTTCTTTTCTCACTCCGCCCCACGAGTTGCCTCGTCTGTGAGAATGGTTTGCACTTCTGTTTACTTTCCGCTGATGATGGGACTCGAAAGAATTGGGTGCGCATGAAGCATGCATGGTGCTGGACCAAGTTGCTAGCCGCAACGGAGGACAATCATCGACACCGTGGTGTTAATTGGGAGCTGTTTTAGGATCAGAGCTTGGTTTCCTTTCTATTCGTGTGTTTATAAACATTCTACATTATGCGGTCTCACACGTGGCTTATGTATGAATATCAGGTTGTCCGTACAGTCTAGAGAGAAGGAGAAATAACGTCTTCGTCTTACAAGTTACAATAATTATGTAGGTAAGAATTAAGTTATGCCAAGGATAAGGACTTACTTAGTTTGTGGTTACATAATTGCTGAATAAACAGAACGGCTACTTCGATTGAAAGAATAAATAGGCCCATAGAAAAATAAAAAGATGCCGTAACGAAAAGAAATTACTTTTCGAAATCCTTCCTCCCTCAGACTGAACGAATTAAATTTGTATTCAGTCATTTCAGAAACAAACGCTGTAAGTCTATTCGTTAAAAACTACGAAGCTTGGGCTTCGAATTTTAATAGCCCACCGGGCACAACGATGATGATTGGATGAGGACGGATCGGGAAGAAATCTGTCGTGCGACAAATGAAATTCCTCTGTCACTCCAGGAGCATGTAAAGAATAAAGAACTCTTTATAAGAGCAGAGAGATTAAGATCTCACAACACTGACGTAAGCTTCGGGATACGAAGTTGTTTTAGTGCTTAGTATTGGGAGAAGCCCCCTAATCCGATTTCACAGACTTATGTATGGACCTTCCAAGCGATCTCCGGCAAATTTGTGAAATTTAACTCCCAGTTTAAGTAGCTGCTGCTTACATAACCTCAAATGTCCTGTATGCAGTTTCAAAACTTGCTGAATTATTTCCGATATATAGCAGTTGGTCTTTCAGCGTCAAAATAAACGAGAATATTTTACGTATTTTCTCTGTGACTCCTCCCCTTTTTTATTAGTTGCCTTCAATCTTACTCCTTTTATCCACACTGTGTATTTTTCAGATATTTAGACCGTGGCTGGGGTTATTAAGTCTTAAAGTTTTCCCTTAAAAGCTAATTGTATCCGATGTTTGTCGCATTAGGAGGTAGCCCAAGTTTTTGAAGTTTAATTTTCTATACACAATGTCTTGGGTCAAGATTTTCAATTTCATTTGCTCCAGACTTCGAAACCACATCTAAACTTGGTCTCAGACTACTTTTTCCTTGTCGTTGAATTATTACTGGAATGAACGAAGAAGAACGGCCCTCGAAGGAATATGGCGACTCGTGCGAGCTGAAAAGTCGCTGGCCTCTTTCTATCAGAAAACTCTTTGCGTTCTGGATGTGGGGCCCTACTTCCGCCCGTGAGGACCTCGAATGTCACTGAATATGTTTCCCCAATTGCAAATAACAAACTCCTTTTCTGTCAAGATGACGTCACTCACAGTGCCTCGTAAAGAACTTCTTACACCTGTACCGAGTGGGAATCGAAGAGGAGTACAGGATGTACGATTCATCTGACTTAGGTTAGAAACCGTTTGCATGTGAACACGGTAATGAACCTTAATGCTCCAAAAGAGGCGAGGAATTTATTAACTATCTGAGCGTACTGACGACTTCTCAGGAATTGTTAGCAGCCATATTTTTCTTACGTTTCCATTTCTGTTCCCGTACCGATGATCAAAATTGCTGGGGACTTGTATTCACTATTTGTTAAGGCTCTACACTGTATAAACTAATTGTCAAATCTCTCTTGAACAGAAATACAACATCCTGTCGTTATCGGCCGCATTACTTAAAATAGGCCTACAAGACTGCACTCTCTTCTCAACTTCTTGTCGTGTCTTGGGGATTCCCTGTGCCCTTTCCCTTCCTACAATGTGATTGTCTCGCCCTCCGAACAGAATGGCTCCCTCTTTCTGCCCTACCTTCGTACAGACAAGTGATGCCAATAAATCCCCATTACACAGACCAAAGGAAGATGCTTATTGATCCAACAACATCCATTGATAAGAATTGCCTTGCAGGGGTGTCTTTCGCCATCGCAGAAAGAAATTTCTGGAGGATTATATAGTAGTGTTCGCGGAGCCCGACAGGTTAATTGTCATTTATTTATGTAGGCCTGTTCTATTAACGAATCTATGGGGGAAGAAACACCTAACAGTACCTTACGTGGGCACAGTGTGTGATAAAAGGGTATCAGTATGTACCTCATTTAGGTCTTGAGTTCAGGTTTCACTCCAAACACAGGCTGTTTGTTCATGCTGAGATATTTCGCACTTTTACTCTGTCCCCTCAGATTAAGATATTAAATTAAAGCACTTCTTTTAGATTTATTTCAAGTGACCCTTCTTATTAACTTTTCATTTTTCACGTAAGTCAATTGTAAAATTTCTGTATTAGACTTGCCCTGGTGTATTACATTCTGATCTTGCGAAAAATCAAAAGAAACCGATCTGCATGCTCGCAATGTAAGTTTATTATGCAATAACCAAATGTTACATTAACACTGAATACAGGTGGATATTCCTCTCTTCCCACCACTGACACGTCTTAGTGACCAAAATGTTCCCCTGTGTAACAAACATGCGAAGATTCAAGTGATCTCAACAGATATTGAGTTGTCTACCGAAATGTCTTCATTATCAGTCCGCATTAATTTAATCTGAGCACACCAAAATTATCAGATCACTACTCAGTGTGTTTATAAAACCAACATTAATTTCAGTAAGCAACAATTAAAACACAGTCCTTTCCGTGCTGACAGCTGAATTTGTAGGAAGCTAATTTCTCAATATATTTGGCACTAGTGAATTAGGTGAACATTTTCTTCATCTGTACTCTTATTATGATGATAAAATCAAGGATGGGATGGGCGGAGTATGTAACGAGCACTAGGTAAAAAAACTGCGTACAGAATTCTAATAGGGAAATCTGAAGTAAGTGACCAATTGGAGAGATCTTGGCGCAGATGGGGAGTCACGTATTTCGTTATCGTAGGTCTATGAGATTTGATGTTCTTAACGGCGGTGAAGATTTCGATGTTACTCATCTGGACCTTGTTGTAGTTTGGTACCAGCACTTCAGAGGGACACTGCTCTACCCCACCATCAACATTTTGTTATCCGTATGAGTGAAATATCAATGGCCCGCCATGAAAGCTAAACGAGTTAGTACAACACAGTATTGCTGGGATCCATCGTGTCCATTTATGAGATTTGAGAATCCAATGAGGATTCCATCCTTCTGTTCCCGAGGTCATTAAAAATACTTCTTGTTGAAGGGTAATAACGATTATCACTTCAGACAATGTGCATGCAATTACTTGTGGCACGCAGGCCAATTATTTCAATTATGATCCTTAATGCATAAAAGACGACGATCATCATCGAGGAAGAGGGAAGCATTCTCTCTCTATTGCCTGGCTTTTCTATGTTCTAATTATAATTAAATACTGGACTGACTTGGTTTTCACTACTCCCTTTCTGCAGGTCCGTGGCATTGTTTGCCCTTGATTCATTATACTGACAGCACAGCAGTATCACTCAGAAGTCAAAGTTGACGGAATGAACCTTCTCTGTGTTGAACTGTGATACATTATCATTGCAAAACGCATTGAAAGCACAAAATTTATAAACAGAAGAGATCGTTAATGCGTTGCACTCCTTTCTGTCGAACTTCGCATATTCATATTTTAAACAGGTCGCTTTTTGCTCTTTTTTAAGTGAAAGCTTGTGACTTGCCACAGAAGAGTATTTATATATGATTTGAGGTTTTCACAGCGGAGAGCATGAAGATTTATGGTGGCTGTAGCTCCCGAAAGCTTCCTCGGTTGACGACTGATTGCTGTTTACGCCTACAAATTCGTATGTTAGGCTATGTGCATTTCTAGCTTTATTACATGACGCTAAAATCTACTCGCGTCCCTTGAATGTCACTAAATATTTGAGCCAGGCCTACCAAAGCAATTTGTCTGTACCTGCAGATCACGTCATTAAGTAGTTAATATACGCCAGAGTTAAATAAATACCAGCGACGTCTGAGGCGTGGGGAGTTCAAGTACTGCATTACGAGGCGACCGAAAAACGTCGTGCATTTTCCGATTTCATGTAATACTTTATAACAAAATAACTATTATAAAATAACATGAAATAAATAAGTTAAAGACGATACAGCAAGAAGCGGATATGTTATGAGATATATTTTGTACTAAAAACCGATGTTCTCCACTCAAGTGTAAGGATTTTAAGTATGCGCACGTCACTTGCTTGCCGGGTCGCCTACGTCACAGGTATTTACTTAACTCTGGGTAAAAAAGATACTTTTATCCCTTTCAGTTCCTTGTATATTCAGATCAACTGCCACCAATTTCCTCAAATTATACCTGCCCTTTTGTTGACGTACATGAGTCATGCACTTGGATGTTACGTGAATACAAGAAAGTTTACAGCATGTGCGGGTAACTTGATACGACCATAGGAAGCAACAGTGGTTTATATGTTTGTACAGCGTGCTAAGTACGAATAGGACTCTGCTTGCAAATATTGATTTACATTGTACGCGTCTTTCCTCACAATAGACTCTGACACCAGCGATTGTTTGCGAAATAAATCATGCGAAACCGAAACGATATTCGAAATTGTCGGTTCACGACTTGATCGCTCTGATCATTGCTGCCAGGTATACACTAACCAGTGGCGGTCTTCACTCAACTACGATTACTCTCAACTGTGTTTCGTAAATTACAAAGAACGTTGCTTCTTCGTGGGTAAAGTCATGCTGAATAGTCCCGTTGTAAACAAATACAGCGTGCTGAGTACACATTTAGCTTTAACCGAAAGAATATTTTGTGTACTATAATACATAAAATTGTTCTTTCGAACCTTGTCCATCGTCTAAATTACAAAAATAAATAACTACAACTTTTCGGAAGATGAATTCTACTTTCGGATTCAGGTAAAAACGGGAGGGGTGAAGACGGCATAGAGCCCATCTGTTGGGCTTCCTGGCTGGGCTAGCCACAGACCTGCAGTGATGTGCTTTGCTGGATGGACTATGATGTTCAAATGAAACATTGCAATTCCATAATGTCGACATTTTAGAAATAAGTCCATTCGAAATTTCTGCGAGTTATCAGGTGAAGTATAGTGATGGTGGTGGTTGAGTTTTACTTGTGTTTCAAAAAAAGTCCTTCGATCACAATACACAGTAATGCGGTCATTGAAGCGTTCACTTCATGTTATTGTAGGCTGTAAAAAGAATGTAATGGTCCTATAAACACATGTGCAACACTTCTGAAAGAATAATGCACAAAATTTAATTAAACTTAGGTATGAGGCAAAATTTCGTAATGAATGTTGGTAAAATCAGATTGTGTTGGTGTGTTTAATACAGATTTTGCTGATCTCGTGGTTATGGCAACCAGGGCAACCACATTCTCTCTGTATCACAAGGGGAAAGTAATAATTATTTCAACTTTTGAGATCTATATATATATTGATATACGACATTTCACCGGGCACTGTTTATTGTTAAGCCTGCTGTAAAGTTAATGTACTTTTTAAATTGCTTCAGTCCGACACTGAATTAACTTTGGCCTAGTTCCGACGCAGGGCCTGTTTGAGAAACGTTTAATTGAACAAATGACGGATGCCTAAGACTAATTTTATGTTCTTCGAACTGTAAGATTGTCGGCCCGTGGCAGACACTGGTCAAAACGCAATTTCTGGGAATGTCTGACGACAAAAAAGAGCCAGCTCATTAACCCTTTGAAGTCGAAGCCCATCAAACATTCCAGTCCGTACGTCAGAACACAAAACTTAGTCATTATAGGGCTCAAGTTGTTAATAACCCAGTTTTCAGTGAAAATCTAACGAAACTCATGTATACAACAATGCAGTTATTGATTGTTTAAGCAATTGGCACACGTTATGTTGGTTTGCCTCTGAGCCTCAAAGGGTTTATAATATGTATGAAGCATGCTACTTTTTATGTTAGGTAGATAAATGTTCTGCAATTTATTTTTTGTTGATTTAATGTTAAATTCGGATTAAAACTAATTCGGCGCCACTGTTTCTAGAACTTCTTGGTGGCCCTCGCAGGAAAAGTTTCACGGCTCCCACGGGGGACTGCGTCTCCGCTGATAAAACAGTGTTACGATGTAGCTGAATGCAGTGGGTATCATATCTTGTTTAATCACGCTGCTAGAAAACTGCAGCTAAGCATTCTTCCTTAATGTAGCGGATTTTACGATCGAATGGTTTGGTACCGTCAGGAGGATTACAGAATATCGTCAAATTATTATACGTAGTAACAGATGGACCTGCTGAAACGAGTAATCTCTCACGTTTTGGGTGAACAAGATCGGTGTAATATTTATGTAATATCTAGGATTATATGTCATATTATATCGAGAAATGCAAAATCCACTCGTTAGAAGAATCTCAGACTTCATTGACTTCCAGGCACAGCACGTGGTCCATTCTTGTACACAAGACACTGCTTGGTATCTAAATCTGTGGCATAAGAAATGATCTTCGGCAAATTTAAGGATCACTTTCGGATGCTTCATCACTTATCATCGTTCAAATAACCTGTCCCTTGAGAATATGCAGTCATAAAAGGATGCAGCAGACAGGAATGGAGGGAGTTTTTAATTCAGTGGGGGGGATATGAAGGGGGGGGGGGGAGAGATCCATGTGCTAACCGCACCTGCCAAAAGAGTGTTGTTAAAAGCGTACCTTTTTACTGGCTAACAACCCGTAACGATGACACCTGACATTTTGACCCGGAGTTTTGTCGGATGAATACCCCCTGACACTTGTGATATGAGCCCGTTGATTGAGGGGGGGGGGGCTTGAATCATAAGCTGACTAGAGCAGGAGGCCAGGAAGCAACGAAGCGACACCAACACCTCCACGATTTTGGCTGCAACATGCGCGTCGTTACGGATTTGGAAATGCCACGTGCTGCAGGCATACAGGCTGATTCGCAATATAAACTGCCTGGCTTTCATTTCGAAGCTCCCTAGTTCTGCAGTTTTAAACCAACATTTATGCCAAGATACGGAGGTCCCGTATTTTATTAATTAATTGTTATCCTACGACATTGGTTCCAAAAACTCTTTCAGTCCAAAATTCGTTTCACGCGAACGCAAGAGGCCCTTTAATCTATAATAATGCCGCAAAATGTGATTTAGCAAAAGGTGTTATCTCGCACTATTTCTGGGAGGGGCAGCTGCGAAAATCCCCGAGAAAATCAAGAAGGTGGAATTTGTTTAAGGAGCCCGGCTGTGTTACGAGCATAAACGTAACTCAACTTTTTCTTTGCGTAAAAGGAATAACCCGAGAAAGCCGTATGGTGTCCTCTATACCGTTGAACCAGGCCCGACTCGTAAATCATCTGTGCTACCAGATCGAGGCGCGAGGTCAGGCCTTAATATACACACGTACCCAAAAATTGAAAGCAACATGGCGCCAGTAATTTCAATTCGCTGTTATGTTTTGTCGAGTTATTATGGTGTTTTATGGCAAATTCGCAAGGTTTTTCCACAAAAAAGCCCTATCATCTGAAGTGAATTGTTTCACGTTGGAGGTGGAACTGCATAAAGCCGTATTAGGCTTCACTTATGCATGACATTACTACGGGGCTCACAGTTTTTCGGCTAGGCGAATTATCCCGTATAACAGAATAGGGACTTTGAATTTGAGGACACGACTAATAACATTTAACGGACGATGTTGCAATGACTTAAGTCGTAATGAATAGTCTCCTTTATTCTTCAGATTTTGCTTCGTCACGTCAGCAGAGGAAGACGAAATACGGATAGAAGACTAGCTTACGGTCTGCCCCATTATGTATATGGAGGATGCGTGGTCAGTCAGATTTTGGCAACTGACTTCATTTTTCGGGGGATGATACTCAACTTAAACACGAAATTAGGTTGATAATACAATTCGGAGATGCATAAATTTTGGAAAATATCCTGTTTGCTCTTCTGAATACTACAGTTTGTGACTATACAAAACAATTCTGACATGTGTGTAAAAGGCTGACCCTTAATTTGAGGGAAGAACACAAATTATATATGAAAACAAAATTCTCAGGAAAACATTTGGCCGTAAGAGGGGGTGGGGTAAGTAAGCAATTTAGGATTACTTGACAAAAAATTCTTGTTAACACAGGCAGACAAGTATTTGTTAAGACTGTGAAATTAAGGAGGCCACGATTATGTGGGCCTATGTGATCAGGATATGCAAAACAAAGTTTGCATGCAGACGACAGAATCCGAACGTTCAACCCCCCTAATATTAAAGCTCGCCATGTGACTCGATTCTGAGTCAGTTCTATCCACCTCCCACCTTATAAACTGCTTCTCCAAGATTCAGGTTTATGTTATCTTCGTACATTAAAGTACGGACATGATATTAATACATCTTGTATGTTAACTTGAGGTCTTCAGCCATGAAGTTAAAGGTAGTATGTTCTTTCGAAATGTTGGTATCTATACCTACAAGTACCCACAGCGTCAACTCAAAAGACCAACACCGAAATCTTCAACGCCACTAGAACCAAAGATTTAAAGAGCTAGTGCTGATTCTTATGGACATTTGTCCATCGTGGATATTTCTTGGTGTCTGAGTCCGCTTTTCTTCATAGTTTGCCACTGGCAATGCCAAAAGGGAGAGTACAGAGGAGGCGAAAAGCAGAGCCTATAGCTTATTGTTATCGAGACTGGTCATCCTTCAAACCTTTCTAGTTCCAAGGCCCCGCTCACTCTGACAGTGTGCGATGCTGGAAACTGGGATACAAGTAAGCCTAGTTACAAAGCAGTGACCATATGTGAATCATAATCCACATTTAGCAACAGCCATATGTTGTACTATAATTGTAGTGGAGATTAACACATTTTTTTCGGAAGGCGGCAGGCAGGCAACCTAGCCTCTTCTCTGATGCCTTATAATGGATTTTGTCTACATAACTGCCGTCCACTTACTGAGCCAATGAGTAATTCATTTAATTTTCTAAACTGCGTAAAATTGTCCAGTGTTTGTAGATGGCCCAACATACCATTCTCTGTGTTAACGTATCAGTGAAGTAAAACTTTGCGCAATATAATAATTCGGTATTAAATGTAGGCTAAGAAAACTTGAAGTCGCATTGAACTGCTTCGTGTTAGGAAGGTCCCGGGTCGATTTAGACTGCGAATAGGCAGTCCTGAGTGAGGTTTCCGTCGTGTTTCTCAGATGCCGGTTATTATAAAAGCCCTTAAAAAGACTTCTAAGTCTGAGGCTAGCTGAACTCTTTTCCCCCCATTCAAACAAGACGGAAGCAGAATCCAGGTTCCGAAACTGTGTTTTATTTTGTAATTTTAGAAGATGGATTTTACATATTAACGCTCCGTCATCGGAATCTTTCAGACATTCGACATTCTCTCAGTTATGTCAACGTTACGTAATCCAGGCATTTGGGAAACATAAACCAAAAATATATCACTTAATGAGCAACACTTTCCTGCCGTCTTTTGTCCTTAGGAGAAAGTCTTACCGGGACTGTTTTTGGAGAATGGAGGATACATTGTTGTTGTAGCCGTTGTAGCTAGCACAGACGACGGTAATATTTCCCAGAGATAAATACCAGCAAAAAAACATTTCACTGACAGGTCTCAAATACGATGAGTTACGTACACGTGTCTTATTTGTCATGGTCAAAACTACTTTCCACTGCAAACAAATCCTGTGTTGCGTAACTTTGATTAACGTTCGATCGATAGATCGCACAAGCAGTGGAGTAAACTTTTTAAAAGGTTAATAATCAAACAAATACGAGCCCATTTTTGATGGAATGAGTACATTTTTACAAGATTATTCTAACATAGCCTGATACAGATGCCTCACTATAAATAAAGTATTTCGTTATGAATTAAGATCAGACAACATTTCTAGTTCTGGTTACTTTTCAAGCATGTTTTACAATTAAATGAGAATGTATCATTCAGTATATATAAGGTACTTACTACTTTGTATTTAACATTTTTTCCCCCATTTTTAGTACCCGTGCCGATTTTTGGTTCTGTGGCATCAACGCAAATATGGATGCTGACGCTGGAGTAATTTTATTTTATTTTCTAAAATATATTATTAAGATATAATAAAGTCGCTGTTATTCCTAATGCTTCGCAGTGTATCCATGTCCATACTGTAATTGGTCACACTGACTTCTTTTTCTGCTGGCCTTATCCTTTTGTTCTCACGTTTCCCGGACGCCAATTAAGAGACTGTTCGTGCGTAGCCATGCGTGACTATTGTACACGCACATCAGAGAAGAAGCAGTGCTTTCAAGAGCTGTAATTTTGTGGGCTTGAACCCTGCCTGGCTGGCAAGTTTGAAATGATGTGCAAGGTTAAAGAATTAGAGCTTTAAGGAGGACTAAATAGGCTGCACGCTGTGGGTGCGGGCAACTGACCAGAGAGATTCAGAGGAGAGATAAGACTGCTCTAACGTTGTGCCAATTAACACGCTATCTTGATGATTAGTGATGTGCACGGCTTTCAGGAACTACTTTCTCCAGGACATCAGGAATATATGGGCGATTTCCATTAGGACCACGTGTAGACGTGATATAAAATTGTTTTCATCTGCTACCTACAAATTGTATTTCGTGAATTAAAGCTGGGTCAGTGTTTTGATAGACCCTACGATTACGTATTTACAAGTAACGTAAATAGACAGATTGTTTATAGAACAAACACATTCACAGTGAGCCAGCTGATTATGGTGTTTAGCACCTGACGAAGTTGGTGCAATCTTTGTCGGTGGGGGTTTTTCGGATCTCTGGCAGGCGACCAGCTGTCACTCACAGAAAATACTGAGCCACGACCACTTCCTTCCATGTACGTCATTCGTAACTCACCGCAACTTCAATATCGGTCTGTCAGTCAACAGAAATTGGAGGACTTGTATTTAAGCAGAAAAATACTGACAAAATTAAGTATCCAGAGCAATGAGGACTGGCTGAATACACCTTCATCTGCCATTACGTCGACATCAGGTCTGACCCCTCTGTATGTGAGTTTGTTCGTGTTGTAGGCATATACCTTGATGTGCGGTTAATAAGGATATAAGGCACGAATCTGAGGAGCCGATAGACTTCCCATTAATAAACTTACGTCTAATTTCTTGGGAATTTGTGCTCATTTCTACCGCTCGCTGGGCCCGGAGACTTCCGTAACTGTGTACTAATGTGAAGGCAATATGAAGCAATCTCGCACAGATTCAGTGCGAGATTTTTTCCTTCACATTCTTGTCACTATGGACACACAGTTTTCGAGGACGGGACTCTTATCGACAAGTGTGAATTGTAATTGTGATGTAAATGAGTCAGTGGCATTCGTAGAAATCCCTCGGTTATTATGTGTACTTTTGTAATTAAGCTGTAAGAGGTAATTTATTGGTGTACCGTCAAATTTTTCTCATATTAATTCTGGCTTGAAGGACATACTGCAAATAGTAACCCTACACTTAATTTTAATACCGTACCATATCATGAAAAAATTACTGTAAGGATAATTATGACAGTAGTAATATTAACTGTGCTAAATATTTCTGATATTATCATTATCATCGTTATCTGTGTACTAACTCCATGTAGCGGATTTCTTGAGAAACTGATACTCAGCCAGTAAGGACATGCCACGCCCTTTGTGGAACTTCACTACCGCGTTCACAAGAGCCCGCCACGGAACCGTGACTTGAACCGGATAAATCCAGTCCACATCATCACACATTATTTTTCTAAAATCAGTTGTAATATTATTTTCTCCCCAGTCATCCCTCTGCAGCCAGGATAATTTTCCTACGTCCCGATGTTGACGTACGTCAGTGTCGCGATAACAAAGATCCGCATACTCACGCAAATTGCAGACATCTCTGGAAAGTATGTAAGATTTGAGGTTTTCACAACGGTGAGTATGAAGATTTCTGTCTTCTGGGTTGTTGCGCTGTGTAGTCTGGTCGATGTTTACCAACGTTTCAGAGGTCATACTGCCTCCATCATCAGGGCGATGAGTATGAAGATTTCTGTCTTCTGGGTTGTTGCGCTGTGTAGTCTGGTCGATGTTTACCAACGTTTCAGAGGTCATACTGCCTCCGTCATCAGGGCGATGAGTATGAAGATTTCTGTCTTCTGGGTTGTTGCGCTGTGTAGTCTGGTCGATGTTAACCAACGTTTCAGAGATCATACTGCCTCCATCATCAGGGCGATGGGTATGAAGATTTCTGTCATCTGGGTTGTTGCGCTGTGTAGTCTGGTAGAAGTTTACCGACGTTTCAGAGGTCATACTGCCTCGATCATCAGGGCGATGAGTATGAAGATTTCTGTCTTTTGGGTTGTTGCGCTGTGTAGTCTGATCGATGTTAACCAACGTTTCAGAGGTCATACTGCCTCCGTCATCAGGGCGATGGGTATGAAGATTTCTGTCTTCTGGGTTGTTGCGCTGTGTAGTCTGGTAGAAGTTTACCAACGCTTCGGAGGTCATACTGCCTCCATCATCAGGGCGATGGGTATGAAGATTTCTGTCTTCTGGGTTGTTGCGCTGCGTAGTCTGGTCGATGTTAACCAACGTTTCAGAGATCATACTGCCTCCATCATCAGGGCGATGGGTATGAAGATTTCTGTCTTCTGGGTTGTTGCGCTGTGTAGTCTGGTCGATGTTTACCAACGCTTCGGAGGTCATACTGCCTCCATCATCAGGGCGATGGGTATGAAGATTTCTGTTTTCTGGGTTGTTGCGCTGCGTAGTCTGGTCGATGTTAACCAACGTTTCAGAGATCATACTGCCTCCATCATCAGGGCGATGGGTATGAAGATTTCTGTCTTCTGGGTTGTTGCGCTGTGTAGTCTGGTAGAAGTTTACCGACGTTTCAGAGGTCATACTGCCTCGATCATCAGGGCGATGAGTATGAAGATTTCTGTCTTCTGGGTTGTTGCGCTGTGTAGTCTGGTCGATGTTAACCAACGTTTCAGAGATCATACTGCCTCCATTATCAGGGCGATGGGTATGAAGATTTCTGTCTTCTGGGTTGTTGCGCTGTGTAGTCTGGTCGATGTTTACCAGCGTTTCAGAGGTCATATTACCAGACGAGCGGTTTGTTGAACCGTACATGCATAAACACATGCATACTCGTGACGAAAATATTAGAAAAATAGAAGCGAGTCGATTTCCTGTTGCAGAATAAGAACCGTGCAGAACTACGCTAGAATCAGACTCAAAATATAATCGCGAGACGACAGGAGGAATTGATTTCAGCCAGGCTACGTGACGATGGAACTCCTTGCGCGGACCCGCAGAATATCTGGCCATAGACCTCGCCAACCTTACTGAAATCGAACCAGGATGTTAAACATAAAAAGGATTTCTTTTCCTCTGCCCTTACAGAGGAAATGCAAGTCAGTGCACTGCACAGTCGCTAAGAAGGAAGTGACGGAAGGGAAATTCCGACCAGATACGCCATTCCGTTCGCACGTGGCTGTTGTCCTGCCTGATTGGTACTGCCACTCCTTTCGCCGCTAAAACTTCCCTCCGCTGAACCCTTTTGGGTCTCCAAAATACCACTGGGGCCTTTAATTCTCTTTGGTCCTGCATCCCGCTTGATTGTTCACAAACCATGAATGAAACTATTAAAAAAAGATAAACAGGACGAAAAAGTTTAAGATACTTCTAGAACGCATCCCAGACAGTCAGAATATGACCGAGATGGACTTGTTGAAGGAACATAAGCGGATGTGTCCTTTCTAAATCGAAGGAAAGAATGGTTGGGGGGTGGGGCGGGGGGTACTTTTGTATCAAAACGCCCTAATGAAGATGAATGGATGAGGGTATACTGTTCTGGCCAGCTCCGGTCACCTTTGACCCTTACAAGTGCTATCGTGTAGCACAGGTCAGAGGAACGAATTGTTGGCAATTCTGATATGGCGAAGCTCTGAAAGAAGTCTATTTCGGAATGTGTACTGGCTGAACTACATTTTCTGGCCCGCGGAGTTTTGAATACCGTCTGGTGGGATGTGCAGTAGTTATGGCGCTGCTACGCCGTGGCCTGGCCTAATTAAGAGCACTGAACAATACAGTAGGCTCTACCACAACCAGCCTGCTCTTTTCGAACCTTTACGGACGTGTTTACTGGCAATTCGTGACTTGCTTTTTATTGAAACGACAACTATCTCTCTCCTTCCACACTCCTGCCCCACCTCCACTTTATTCACTGTATTTCCTCACTACGCCATCAGTACGACTCTCTCTTATGCTATTTTACTCGGCGTATCTGTCTTCCGTGATGCCGTTTGTGAACTGCGAAGACTATCGGCACTGATTTAGGTTGAACGAGCGAAAGTTCTATTGCGTCTCGAAAATCCTTTTATCTTTCCAGGAGCAGGGGAGGGGGGTGGAATGTGATTAATTATGTACTGAACTACAGAGCAATCTCGTATTTCGTGTTACACTTAACCTAACATCACGTTCAACCGATGAAGGATTTGAGGTTCTCACGGTGATTGGTGGGTTGTAGGGACGTGTAGTCTGATTGTTCTGAGCTATGATCGTTCTGATGATGGAGGCAGCAAGTACCTCTGAAACATTGGTAAGCTTCTACCAGACTACACGGCGCTACAATACAGAAAACACTTTTCTTCACGCTTAACGTAATTCAGTGATGAGTCAATTTAGATTATGGCGGAAGAGTGGGCCTCATACATTGGTTACGTGTGAGACGCTGCCCAGTTTAAGTAGCCCGAAATATTGGTATGGCTGCCTGTGACAGAGAGTGTGTTTTCACAGGACTGTCGCTCCTTACTTACGCCTGTAGTGTATAAATAATTTCAACGCCGTAAGACTGGCGTCTTGTGCAGTGTTAAAACACTTCAGCATTCCAGGTCATCATGAAGACATGAACGTTTAGTCCTAAGTACGTACTCATTAGCGTTGTTTTATGTTTTTGAATTTTCTTTATATTTGCACAAGTTTAGGTTTTAATATTCGATATATTTCCTGTATGCATTGCTGAATATACTTATTCATAATGACCAGTGTTTGTATAGTGCCATGTAATGGACACGAAATGTGCTGTGTTCGAAGTACAAAGGGGAACTATTGCACATTTTTAATGTTGACATACGTTAGTTTATTTATAAAGAAACTATAAGACCTGTAATGTAAGTGCTTGCTTACAAACAACTTGCATTGCAAGTGCTGAAGTGTGTAAAAGGTTTAGGTCGTCCAGGTTGTAACTGCTTCTTGCAAACAAGCAGCAAACTGTGCCAGTTAGACCTTCTTCCCGTATACAACCTACAGTTGTGTCTATTCATTCTAACAGCGATTAACACTGTTGTTAACAGTCTGCTAAGAAATATTCATTTAAATGCTGAATTAGTTTTTAACTCGTTCAACGATTATGAAACGGGTAATTGTATGCCAAGTAAATACTTTGAAATACATTACTGAATCCACTGCGTTGTCGTCTGAGTCTTGTAATTCGAAAATATCCTACACTTCGTGACAGACATGCGAACCATTGGGATTATTCTTTCTGCAGAATCGGTTAGATAGGCTATTAGATGTTTACTTATATATTACATTGAAATGTCATTTGAATGTGATTCGTAGTTATCAGTGAAGTTAAGCATTTCTCGCCCTATTTGTTACAGGTACAGACCCTTATAAACGTTTGCTTTCCGTTCAAGACCTTTTCTTGGTTCAACAAACATTTTTGCACCAGAATGAGTTAGCCTTAGCCTTAAATGAAACTAGTTATGTTGTTTCAGTGAGGTTAAAGAAATTCTGTCGAATGCTTCCAAGTTTACAGCTTCAGGATACCTAAAAGAATTCCGTCTTCTCAATATACCTTCAGTCCAATGACCAATGGAGTCAACGTCCATATAATTTCTTCCTAAATGTTGCAGTTATGCTGAACATGACGTCAGTTGGTTTCACCAAACTGTACACATTCACATTCACTTTTAAGTAAATGCAGAACATTGGTAAGTGATTGCGTACATGCAACAGCGGACAGTGTTGCTTCTTTTTTCTTTTCTTTTCATTCACACACACACACATACACACCTAAAGCTAAGTCAATGAACACTACTGTACAAGGGCAAACCACCATACAAACTGAATCAACCTCTTCAAAAAGACACTGAAATTTAGATACACTTTTCATTGTACCTGACATGTGATTCTGACCAGGCACCAACCAGGCACCAAGATCTCTTTTCTAAGTTAGATGGTAAAGTGCAATGGAGTGACCAACGTGTTGTTCTACTAATGCTAGTTAAAATTATTCACTGTCAGGACTTTTTCCGCCGTCTGTTCTTTAAAATCACGACGTTTCGGAGGCTGGTTCTGTCTCCGTCTTCAGGTGAGAGGTACCTACTCTGTTGGGTCCCTGAGATAGAGCTAGTCTCTGTCACCGGAAGACGGAGACAGAACCAGCCTCCGAAACGTCGTGATTTTAAAGAACAGACGATGTAAAAAGTCCTGGCAATGAATAACTTTAAGTGTAAACTACCGTCGTCAAAACCCTTTAGAATTGAATTATTAATATCAAATCTAAAAGTTCTTGACGATGGTGAAGAGTCATTTGAATAAAAATTTTCTTGGATATTATCCATCGTCTAGTAAATAAAATATAAAACGTAAAACGACGTTTCGGAGATAGGGATTAGCTCTATCTAGTGGGCCCAACTGAGTAGGAACCTGAAGACGGAGATAGAGCCCCATCTCCGAAACGTCGTTTTACGTTTTATATTTTATTTGATAGACGATGTATAATATCCAAGAAAATTATTATTCAAATGAATTATTAATGCTAATTGAATTACAAATCCAGCTTTTTTGCCAGCCATATTTGTAGGAGCACTGTCAGTAGTAAAACAAACAAACAAACAAACAGTACTGGAAAAATCTATTGAGAATCTCAAAACGTGTTCATAAGACTGCAAATATCTAGACCAGTTCCGCTTAAAGTAGCCGTTTGATGATTACCTCACGGACTTAGTTACCTTTACAAACTGAACCATAATGGATAACGAGCTAATTACGTGATGTTCTGTGCTTGCATTAACAAAAACTGTGATTCTTTTTAAAAATTGTATTATCCTATGCGTCTCTCACTGTGTTTCGACTTCTGATCAGATCGGTGATAAGTTGCAAAATATTATTCTGGAAATCTTCAACACACATCATGCACATATTCGCCAGGCTTGCTGTAAACATTCATCATCAAATGATTTACCGTGTCTGGCAGGTGACCTCGAAACTTTAATGATTACATTCGAAGAACCTGTAAACGTATTTTTTGTTAAAAATGACTTCTCAGCGTACGGGTTAACTTAGCTCTTTTTGTTCAGTATTGCTTTCCAACGAAATATTTTTGTCAAGTTTCGTAACGTAGCGTAAAAGACTCGGTTCTATAAACCACGCTGTCAGAACAACGAACGTAAAACACTTCAGTTTAGTTAATTACATCACACTATGTTTACAACGCTCTCGACTTTCTTTACCACTGAATATCTCGCATATTTGGCCCAAGTTAGGGAGCCTTTTCTCTGACCCATGAGTTTGTTCGTCTCCGAGGAAGGTTGTTTGGTTAAATTTAGGTAGTTGATGAAAGACTCTCGGGCTACAATCCGCGTCAGGTGGCTGAATGGTGAATAGACCATTTCTTCTGCCAACGTTTAGACTGTAGCCCGAGAATCTTTCATCAACTTTAGTCGTCGCGAAAGCTTCACTTTATAAATTCAAGTACTTAAAAAAAATATATTAGCCTTGGTGAATTTAGACCTAATTATTTTATGTTCGTAACATTGCGATGCATGACGGAGAAAGCAAGCATCTGTGAAACGTCGGTTATCATCTACGAGACTACAAGGTACAACAACCCAGAAGACTGCCATCTTCATAATCACTGCCGTGAGAACCTGAAATCTCACATACTGTACTGGTTTGTGGACAGTTATAAATGTAACCGACTCAGATGTCTGTTTCCGGTTGTTTTAGGCTGTTGAACCCCCGTTGTAACTTGTGACCTTTCTGTTACTCAATGGAAAGCAGGATGAAGCAAGCCGTGATTTTTTTGATTGAAATAAAGTTTACAATATTATAAATTGCCCATTTGAAAGGTGGTAGGAAGGAAGAAAGGGGTTAAAAAGGCTGATACTGAAATAAGCTGAGGTCATCAGATTCACAATATGCTATTGAATGACCTACCATTATCGTAAGATCAGCACCGCGCTCCCTTTTGTTCAGGTCGTCCCACTTGAGCCCCCCCCCCCCCTCCCGCCGACGGTACTAATAATATACCACAATATTCTCTCTTCTTCATGAACAAAGCTCTTGTTCCTGTCGTATCACGGAGTCACATTCGCGCAAGAGCAGCATATGTCGTTACGTCGTTATCTTGCCTTATAAAATGCTGTGTTTCTGCGTGAACCTAAAAATTTGGGACGAAATCCGTGTGGTGGGTGTTGATAACAGAGAACTTTGTGGCGGTGCATGTAAATGATGCCACATTGTAAAATGCTTGAAAAGAACGATGTCATTCAGTGGGGGAAATTTTATATGCATGTAGTGCTTTCGTTTTATTGTTGTTATTGACACTAGGAAATTAAATACAATTGAATGGCGTCTAATAGTATACCATTTCTTTAAAATGCCATATCAATATTTTTTAAAAAAAATATACTAGCTCAGAGACATCCAGGCAATTATGTTTATCGGACAAAAAGGCTTTAGGCCTAAGTTAAAATAAATTAACACTTCTAAGCTGAAGCGCTCTCGATAATTCCATAAGCTTACTGAACGAACTGTAAAAATATGAGGGGAACGTGGGAATTTGTGAGGCTACACGCTGTTTACACCGAGGAAGACAACCATTTGGGTCTGTATCAGACGAGGCCAGATGTAATTATGGCTAATTTAGTTAATATCGCAAACACAGCCAAGGTAGACGCTGTTGACGAAAGGTTTAGCTGTATATTTCAGCATGAGGTATGGTATAAAAGTATTTTCATGACGTAGAGCATCATAGTCCAATCTACGGCCCGAGGCCATGTCTAACCAGGCCCGCAATTTTTTTTTAATTTGTTGCTAGAATTTAATTTATTTTCTTAAGCCATACAATTAAAAAATCGTGATTTTCAACTCGTCTCCTACTTTATTTACAAATGTCACACATATTGACTTCAAAGTCTTCCTCTAAATGTAAGTTTTCAGGTAAAAGAGTAATTTACGCACATTTTAATGAAATTTATATTTGAGCATATGTTATGGTAATTTGTAATTTCTGAAGAGGTATTTGTGAACATAGCGAAAATTAGCTTTTAAGTTTTAAAGATAGTGCCAGAAAGATTCTCTTGGCCCTCCAACCATTATAGACTTGGACCACCGGAGTAGCGTACTGACAAATACTTTCTTGAGTCAGCAGTGATGGGCAAATAAGTTTTGACTTATATGCTTGCATTTTTGTTTTCGCAAAATTAACACCAGTTTCATCTTATTTGATATGACTTAAATTAATTGCACGTGACTGTAATTACGTGCTGAGGAGATATTAGACCTACGTCTTACAGACACAACACTTAATTTTGTTTATTGTATCGCTACGACTTAATGCCGGAGGGATCGTGAAATACTGTTTATGAATCATGCCCAACAGGAACTAAAGCATTAATTACGAACATCGCGTCAGTCATTAGGTGCGAGCTTGCAGAGCGCATGTTGCATATAAAATTCAATTTCCGTCTAACACCGCGTCATGATAGCCTACTTAGGGTATGCAAATAAAACGCTACACATCTAGTCCTCAACGCAAAATAGAAGTATGGTATAAGTTCACGCATCGGCAGGTTCAAGGCCGTGAAGAGATCCCAGTACCAAGTGAATACATTTCTACGGCGGATGGTGGGGGTTAAGTCTGAACGCTGTGGCAATCGCCCTGATGATATAGGCAGCAAGTAACTCTGAAACGTCGGTAAATTGCTACCAGACTACACTGCGAAACAACCCTGAAGATCTTCTGAAATCTTACCTATAATTTTGTCTGCCATCTTGTATGGATGTCTCACCAAGGGAAACACACTGACCTTGGGTGTTTGTGTGTGGTGCAAAGGTGAGTATTTGAACCTGAGAGAGAGAGAGGGGGGGGGGATTGATTCGACGAACAGGGAAGCTGCATAATGAGAGCTTCATATTTTGTATCTCCACCAAGTTAAGAAGTTTGAGATGGGAGGAAATGCAGAACGCATGGGGGAGCTTATAAATGTATGGCAACGTTTTGTCGGAAAACCTAAAGGTAAGGGAGCTTAAGAGACCAAAGTGCTGATTATAGGATAATATTAAAATGCGTCTTAAAGTGCTGGGACTGTACTTAAACGAACCAGAGTCCAGTGGTGCGCCCTAGTGAACGCGCTCAGGAATCATCTTGTTTAATAAAATGCTGATTATTTCCTGGTCAGATTGAATACCTATTAGCAGCTAACGAAAGATTCTGCTCAATGAAGTAACCCCGTTACACTTCTACAGAATTCGGCCAGCAGGCCTACAGACACTGTTCCTTCCTTGTAATCCATAGTTCCGCTGCCTGGTTCCTGGATGTAAACGCGGGGTCGTACATTGAATTGGACAATGACGCGTTTTAGCCTCATCATTAGTTTAGAACAGCAACTTATGTAGCCAACAGATTTATACCGATATCTGTGACTTGGTAGGCCGGGCCCTTATCCTAAAATTCATACCTAATGCCTTAACGGTTTTCATGAACGAACTAAGATAAAATCATTTGAAACGACCCGTGCAAGGAGCCACAGGAAGGAGTTCATGTAACAGATTGTCTATTAAGTACGTAACACTTTGATAATAAGGTAAAGACGGTGGCGAATATTGCATACGAGATCAATAACCTTTCGAAGGATGTGTAGGATCCGTCGGTCAGGGGGTTATTTACCGAATTTGCTTGTTTGCAAATATGATGGTATCTCGTTAGTGATGAGAGTTAGGTCGTTGTGTCATTTCTGAAGATGCGCTTCTGGCCCTCCGAGAGTGCACCACCAGCAGCAAATAAGCTACATCTAGATTGCTCTCGTGATCGTCTTTTGTTCCTCTCACGTTCTCGCCTGGCTTCCATAATGGATCACGATTTTTCGGACTCGGTAATCGCACGCGGACAGATCAGAACTTTGCCTACAGGACGGAGACAAAACTCGCGCACCCCCGGTGGGAATTCAGGAACAACAAACAATGATTTATTATTGCGCTTCTGTGCTCGTGGAACTACAGGTAGATTCAGTGAATCTACAGATTTCCCTGCATGTTTTTAACAACGAACATTTTAAAACCCAATCTTATACCAGTACAAAATTGTTTGAACTATTTCTCGTCACGTCCATTAGAACACTTGAAGGGTGTCGGATTTTAATGAAGTTTCTTGTACGAAGACATGTAAGCACCACGTCACGAAGTGTAAGGGGCGTTAAGTAAAAGCTTAACGCATTTTTAGACTCGGCTCCAGTCTCTGAATAGTTATACTTAACGCTGCAATTCTGCAGTCAGTCAGTCAGCTAACGCGCACAGAGAATATTAATTGAGACTTGTCGTTCACTTGAAAATCTAAATAAGCTTTTATTCATGTAATATGTATCTACAACAAACTGAAGGCTTTCAAAGTAAGAGGCGTGCATATTAGGTCCAAAGACTGTTATTTTGTACCATACGTATTGTTAATTCTTTCTGTGGAAATCGTGGTCTTTGGATTTTCGTGTTGTACTTGCATTTACCTGTCTTGTATACGTTTCTAATGCTGGTTGCGGTAATGTAATATATTTTAGTTAACAATATTTATTCTTATGTAATTATTTTATCGTATGCTATGGCTACTGGCTTTCAGTAGTAACAACAGGCGACAATCCTGAGTGCGCTCGTTAAAGGGTCGTTGTGGCTTAGCGAAGAAAATTTCACCGTCACTCCTCTTGGAGATTATTGGTGATTCGATAACGAGGATTCTGACTCATTTGCGGATCCTATATTAGTTTAAAATTTGTGGAACATGCTGTACTTTTGGCTTAGAGGATGACGTAGCAAGCATCAGACCGTAGTGCACGGCTAATTCCGTATTACACACAAAGTGCAATGGATGGAAGTACGTTAAACTACATAATAATCGGTTCACAAGTAAATTCTATCACGACTTAACTTCCAAATGGTCTTTGCTGGTTCGTTGCTTAGTTAATTGGTGTTTTATGCATAAAAAACAGTTTCCTATTAAAGAAATTTACTGTAGACGATCCTGTTTTCTGAATAATATATCTATTTAAGAGGTCATTGCACAAATGCAAAACGTACGAGAAAATTCTTCTGGTTAACAAACACAAGTGTTTTGAAATATCAGTAAATGACATTTGTATTCAGACGACAGCCACCTGACAGAACAAGCAGCTATGTTTGTCTACTTCTTGTTGAATTTGCGATTACGCAAGTTCTATTCTTTTGTGTGTGTTTAAATAGACATTGTAATATGATTCTTTATTTATTTTCATACAAGGAGCTAGGCATTTACTGAAAAGAGTGATGTTACAGTGAAAACATTACGTGTAACATAGGTCAACAGCTGAAGTGTTTGAGGTTATGGGTGGCTTCAAATTTTCTCAGCGTCTCGTTGATTGAATCATATACGGCCTACTATTATCAGATCTGCCTTTTATGTATATGCCAAGCTGAGGCAACTTTTCGGGTGTGTTTATAATTCGCATACTTAACAGACTGGTGTACTTCCATAATAGAGATGTGCATTCAAAAGTTTTGATGTGTCGCAATATTTCGTTTCAGAGCTACATATTCTGTATCTGGAAAGCGTATTTTGAGTTTCAAGTCTCATTGTTTCTTATGAACTGCAGTTATTTCAATACCGTGAGTTTATAGGAAGAGCTTTGTCCAGTTATTAATTAATAAATGCCCACCCACTCGTGCAGAACCAATTCGGCCTCTGCGTTTAGAAGTGATCTCAGAATTACAGAACACGAACACGCCGAACCCTTGAAGTTGATTATCATCAGCAGGTTTGTACCTGAGATGTGCAGGTAGCCGATCCCCGCACGTCGAGAATAATGTAAAAACTACCAGTGCAACCTGGAAGTATTATACCGATATGCAATGCAAACAGCACGGAAGTGTACCCTGTCGTGAGCAAGTTCAATTGTACCCAACCAACTCAACCTACTTCCTTCTGTTTAAAAGAGCATATTTTTTAACAGATTGTACTGAAAAACGTAGTAATCACATAAGTTTTTCGTCATGTAATTTCCTCAATTTAACAGCTTACCTCTACAGTCGAAATACTGACCATAGCACGAGGTGATGCGATTGTTTCAGAATAATAGAATTTGCTACTTTAATTTATCCGAATATTCCATACCTCGAACTTTATTCCATTTCAATCCTATAAATCATTTTTCTGTATATTTAAATAATTTAATCCATTCCTTCATATCTTTAAAAGATGTTTTCCGTTAAAATCTTCCCACGAGAAATTGTTTTCCTATACGTTTATGGTGAAACCATCCTACTATAGGCCACAGAACACAATTTGCTATACGCAATCTTTTATATGGTATAAATTTTCATTGCAGAACACTGGTCCTGGTACACAGACTGTACTTGGCGTGCTCACGAAGAGTTTAGATGATAGAAATTGTGATCATACGTTTTCAACAAACACCCTAGATTAGAGGCTTAGACCTTACTTCATCTCTCGGCGCCAGATTTATACAAGGGCTTCCCAAACCATCCAAGGAAATTCACCATGCAGTGTTTACAGAAACATAACCATCCTCAGACTTTCGATGTGTCTGATGAAAGAATAAATCTAACTTGCAGGCCTGCATTGGTTTTATGTAGATATGCTTTTATGTAAGTATGATTAACAGCCATTATCTTCGAATGACAATTATGGCATTGAAGTGCAGACAAGGAATATGGTTCAAACGGTAGAAAACTTTACTTACACCCAACATTTCTAGGGAACAACCGATTGCCGAAGATGAGGCAGCAAGTACGTCTGAAATTTCGGTTAACTTCTAACAGACTACACTGTTTAAGGGTCCAGAAGACAGCCATCTTCTTACTCATCGCCGTGAGAACCTTAAATCTTCCGTAACACAGCACAGTCTGTTGTCCGTAGAATCTGACACCACAGAACTCAAATTGCTTACCAACAGTGCTTCTCATTTGGGGTTTTATCCGTAAGATGCATCTGTCAGTTCAGATCGAGGTCGTAGCACTTCGCCTCTATAGTAGACCCCCCATTGGCTGGAACCCGGTGTAATTGGGGTGTTCCTTGTTGCAGGATGCAAGAGCTTCTTCAAAAGGAGTGTCAGGAGAAACCTCACGTACTCTTGTCGGGGGAACAGGAACTGTCCCATCGATCAGCATCACAGAAATCAGTGCCAGTACTGTCGGCTCAAGAAGTGTCTCAAGATGGGCATGAGGAGAGAAGGTGAGTGTTCATCTGTTCATTTATACGCACGAAGGAGCTCGTCTAGTCTTGTCTCTTCTCATCGCAGGCTTTTCGTATGCACTGCTCTGCAATCCCATGGAATTGTCTTACCAGTCTGTGTTTCAAAATGCTGACTAGATTTGATAAGAAATGAGTTTTATAGAAATCCTTTCTGGCAGCGCCTATTTAAATAAAACCGCGAATATAAACATTTACTTCGCATTCCTTATTGTTGAATGAAAAGAAATAGTGCGATTTGCAACCGGAAACATTTTCCACACTATCCACTGTGTCGTATCCATTATGTTTCTCATTTTCTCGGGGTACATATATTTTTTTTAGATCGGATTTCCCGGCGGTAACAAATATGTAATCAATAAGTTCCTCTGAAACGTCTGTCATTATGTACAAGATTACACGTGTCACATTGCATAAAACAGACAACTGCATGTTATTGTTTTTCATGCAGAAAAATGGCCATAAAGTGCATTTCTCTGTCATCCTATTAGTGATTACAGATGTGCGATTTGTAATCGGTATTGAATCCCCTGTCGCTTGTAAAAGGAATATATTATTGTTGTAGTACAGACTAAGACAAATTTCTGATACATTAGATATGAATTTGCACAGTTGGAGCTGGTTTTATTCGCTATGAACAGTTCCAGAACGACCGAGGTCTTACAGCTGGTTCATGTATTGAAATTTATTTGCATAAAAGTGCCATGAAATTATGATTGGCTAAAACTCACACTAAAGAAAATGAGTTTGGGTGCCACAAGAAGCAAAGTCATCCACCTCACATACAAATAATAATTCGTGATCCTGGGATATATATATATATATATATATATATACAGGCCTGCACGCAATAAATGGTCTTTTTATTCTTTTTCGAAATTAACTTTTTTTCTGTCGGATGAGTACAGCCGTGATGCTACAGCAATCTCCGTTTCTTTACATCCCACACAGGATGTTCGTATAATAATATGGGCTTTCGTAATAATTGCATAATGCATGAATTGTATTAATTTCCAAAATAGAAACTGGCCCACATTAACAAACAAATGCCCACGTACTAGCGTGAGCGAAGAACACGTCATGAAATCGTTCATGCCTGCCTCTGTCGTGACTGGAGGGCATTGTTGCCCAAGAATGGAGATCTTTGGGGGTTCATTGTTAAAACACTTGTGCAACAATGATCTCGGATCACAGTGCATTAATTATCCAAGGTTCAACAATGTCTTTATCAACATTTGTGCAATAATGACCTTCGTGATGTATCTTGAGTAACGCCTTAGGAATTCATTGTCCTCCAAAGAGCACACCTTAACAATATGTTCAACTGACTAGTTATTGGACAATGCCTTTCGTTATAAGTAGCTCTTTACTTATTACAACTACCAAATATATGTGTTACTGAAGCACCGACACATTTGGCCTCAAATCCCTGCAGTTTCAGCTGAGATAAAATGAACGATCGACTTGTTCTTGTACGTAGCAACACACTGATAAGATATCAGTTAGCAAAAGCCTGCTCTTAAACGCCTTTGCACTGCGTCACTCGCAAAACATACAAGAAAACATGAAGGCAATTGCTAGACATCAAACTCTGTTAATGTACGTATGTCGTTCACCCGATACAACCATGCAACTCTCTCCCACTAATGTTACGCTTTCAGTAACAAATATTAGGCCTGTATAAATAGTATTTATAACTTGCTTCCTTTCTCCGAGAAAACAATCGGCGCTTGTACATGGGCGAAGGACCCCAGCGCAGTTGTTTCCTTGGCGCCTAAACGACTACACGCACGTGTGGAACAAACATGCGCTGAAAAACTTTCGCAACAGAACCGTCTTATACCTCCCAATTTAGTGTGGGACACAGTGACAGCACTGGCAATGTTTAGTCTGGTAGAATTTTACCGACGTTTCAGAGGTGCTTCCTGCCACCACCATCAAGGTGATAATCACCAATGAATAACTTAACTCATCTAAGGAACTTGTAGTAGTTCAAAGATGCCTTTAACACTGCAAACACGAAAGTATGTTGAATAGAAGGGCTAAGGTGGAATGCAAATTAGCTTACATTTGTACAGTTGTTCCGATGGAAGTGCGCGGTCACAGAAAGCAGATACAATCCACTCTTTTCAATTCACAAATTCAGACATTTTAGAAGAAAACATAAATGCACGTGGCAGGACGAGAGATGTTTTAGCTGAGTGGAACTGAATAAGATTAAATTTCAATATTCGTGGTCACTAGCAGAGGAAATCTGAAGTCTGATATCTGACGTAAGGCAAAGGCTATGTATCGATATCTTTAGGACTGTATATATAATTCACAGCCATTACTGGCCGTGAAAAAGGAAAATACAAGTTCCCCTGATGGAGCACGAACCCTGGTCAACGAGTCTGAAACCATTTGCCTTTGCAACGAAGATGTCCTAGTGCACGAAACTGAAAGCATGCTTACAAAAGCAACTTCCATTTTACAGCTGTGACACGGAACGACTCAAATAAAGATGTACTTTAAATTAATTTTTAATAAAATCCTGGCAATAGTTTTAATTGTTAAACCCTGGTTCGTTCTGATATATGTATTATTTTTTGTATCATAAGAAATTTTTGTTTAATAAAAACGTGAAAAATATGACCCCGGATGGGAAGGTAACATTTCATGGGTCAAATTTGTCCTGCGAGCCACTAGTTGGAGAACCCTAGTGCACACCAATAACCGGATTGGCCAGCAAGGGCAAGCAAGCATAAGCGACCGGTATATATGTATGTGTGTGTGTGTGTGTGTACATAAACACGCTTTGTGAAGCTTCGTGGGAGAATTCTTCACAATTGACCTCCTCTCTATGCAGGATATAGTCGTCGGTCTTTGAGTGGAATAATGGTGTAAGTGAAATCATCTTTATTCACATGAGTGAAAGCCAATAAATTAATTCCCATACTATATTGCTTCCGCATTTGAATTGAAATCTCGTACGCAATCAGCTGATTACCATCGTGTCATCGGAAAGAGTTTGAAGCAAGTTTGCTACTATCCAGAAAATGTTACGCTTGGGTTTGAAAGAGTTTGTCAGCGAACATCATTACGAATTTTTACATTGTATGTATTATAACTCTTACAGATTTGTTAATGCAAAATGTCAGCAACCCGCATTTAATATTGTTATAAGGACTGAATCATACAACACAGTAGGTAACCTGCTTACAAAAATTGCCCGTAATTGTAACATAGTCATGAACACACGCGAATACAATTTAAATACTTATTAAGACGACCATCGGAATTCAAAATTGTTTCTTTCTGTGTAACTAAATTAATATTTATGGCTTTGTTAATCTTTTTTGATTGTATGCACTTCGCGAGTTTCCAGTTTGCTTTGCTATTCTCTCACGTTTAAAGCAAATTGAATATTGTAGCTGTAAGCTCGAATGTAGTAGCCTACTATGGATCCGCTGTCTGTCCGGTGGTGTTACAGACACGATAGAACATTTTGCTATACGGGATCATTCAGTACAGGGGCGGGCACATTTTCCCACCTAGGGCACGGGAGGAAATTAAAAGCAAACAAATTTGTCATGAAAAGCTGCAGTACTTTCGGGGTGAAGGGGGAAATGTGAGCGCGTGGTATATTGTAGCCTGAAGTGTTCAGTAAGTTTCAGAGAAATGCTGGATGCCTTCCAAAAGTTTCTTGGTCTTCTGCAGAAATAAACCACATATTCAGCAACCGAAACTGGCTATTTTTTGATGTACGATAGTTTGATATGAGGTTCTGACGGCGGCGAGTATGAAGATGGATGTCTTCTGGGCTGTTGCGCCGTGTAGTGTGGTAGAAGTTTACCGACGTTTCTGAGGTCCTTGCTACCGCCCTGATGATGGAGGCAGCGACGACTTATGAGACGAGAAATTTATATATGACTACACGGCGCTAAAACCGAGAGACAGCCATCTTCCTTTGGATACAGCTATTCGCAGAAACCCGCAGTAAAATATAATTCACACATACAGCCTTTTGCCTATAGCAGTGTCGATGGATCAGCGAGAGGCATAACAGCGAACATTAAACCCAACTCTGTCCATAATTCGATTTTATTGTGAGTCAGCTTCACTTTGAAGTCTGGTACTGCCCGCCTGTACCTACGTCTGTTAAC
The DNA here is from genome assembly GCF_977971745.1 of Zootermopsis nevadensis. Classification (NCBI taxonomy): domain Eukaryota; kingdom Metazoa; phylum Arthropoda; class Insecta; order Blattodea; family Termopsidae; genus Zootermopsis; species Zootermopsis nevadensis. The sequence goes on along the minus strand of NW_028259192.1, from coordinate 15,920,033 downwards.
CCATGTGGTATTTGTTGTTATAAGTTTCGCTGTGAAAATATTACGCGATTTTACAACTGATGTAACGTTCCAGCTTATGCCAACCAGCTTCGAGCGAAAACGTCAACAGTACCGCCTGTTTTAACTTTGGCGTTGCAGTCCTAAGGCATTTTGTTAGACCAAAACGTGAATACAAAATGGTACTAAAGGACATTGCCTTGAAATCTATGTGGAGATCAATGGGGAGCAACGTGATCTTTAACTACGCAAAGCTACACGTTTCGAATAAGATAATTCATAACTTCATCATGATTCTTTAAGGGTTTCTGGTAATCGTTGATTCATATAAAGAAGCGTCTACAATTTTGAGTACTGTCCATTGTCTGAGGTATATTGATGTTTCGGGAGATGGCTGTACTCTCTTCTTCAGGTGGTTGTCATTATTCTTAAACTTTTATTTTATTATTCGTAGCACTGGACAGAATCGAACCAGCGACCTTTTGAATAGTACACCATCCCGGTGTCAAGTAGTAAGCATATCATCGTGTACGGTGTGTTGTGGAGGCAGTCTAGATACAAGGGTCGCCGTTTAAAGAACTACATTTCGGTTTCATGCTTCGTGTAGCTACAATGTGTCGGTTATTGCACCCTCCAAGACTCCGCATTGCGAAACCGCATTGTAGTGAAATCGTTTCGAAGACGTCAAACCGGTAACTTTGCCAAATGTTGGGTGCCAGGACGAATTTGCAATATACCGAGGTCTCAGGTGTGTGCAAGTCGTCTTATAACTAACCAATTGAATATTTCGGAATGTCATACATTTCAAGGCACATTTAGACATACACAATTGTGTCAGTACATTATCAGTAGCACTAATAGACATTATTTATTATGTATTTGTTTTATTACCTGTAGTTGCTACCCGGATTTCGCCTCCTCTCGTCACACTTTTGAAACGCTCCTGCCAGATCTGAAACAAACGTAGAAGATCGATAATTCGTGTGTCAATCGATCGTGTTCTAACCACAAAATGGCTGAGCTTATGTCTAAGCTTTATGAATAAGTCAAATTAAACTCGACGCGTCTACTTGAAGAAGACTTCCAGGGACACGTGTGAATCGCAAAAATATAACTAGAATGGGAGTGTCTAATTCTCACTAATGAATGATTTCCTTAAAGAAAATTACAGATTATTAGACCCTTGTGATTCTTTTTGCAACAGTAAAAACTTAATTAAATTTTCGTGGTTTTTTAAATTTTTGCCTCATATATAACTCTGCAGCCCACTAGTCTGTAAGAAAAGATGGATGTTGCCCCAGATCTGGGAAAGGTTGAGAACCCCTTTTAAAAAAAGACACTATCTTGTTTGATTTAGAAGTAGGCCTGCGTGGTTAAGATTGAAAATTATGAAGTTTCTTATTTCAAAAGTAGCAACTCCCCACCATTTTGTCACTAATAACTGCAGGTAGCAGTTTATAAATCAACAGGAAAGATTTGGAACAACTGTTTTTCTTTCAGAATAGCAGCAGTCCATAGTTTCCGTAAGATCGGATCTGCAATCAGTTTTCCGATGAATAATATAGACAATATGGAAGCTAATCAGCGGGCAAAAGTCATCTCGGGAACTGAAGTGCAGGTCCGATCACTAGATCCATTTCTTCATACAGGTTGATCATTATAACATGAAGTTTTCTTGTTCACTCAGGCAAATTAATAAATAGCCTGGAGACTGCCATTAACTCAGTTTAGATTGTTGCGTACATACACAACACGCAAGGTTATTTGCTGCTCTCACTAAAACAGAATGAACGGCAGCAACACAAGACATCAATGCACTGTCAAGGTCCACTTTTTAAAGAAACCAACTGTCAAGCCGTGGTTCCCTTCACGACGCACTGTCATCGCATATCCCACAGACACGGGAATACATGTGCATGACACTTAAGCCACTTCTGTTTGTATGTTTAATCTACATAACAGCGTGAAGAGACCAATCTTGTCCGGTTGGGTCCCATCCACGGGTAACTTGTGAGATGGGAAGGGGAGGGGGGGGGGTCACGGTACGTAGAGTCCATTGTATGGGCGGAAATGCGTGTTTGGTTTGCGTCTTCAACCTAGTGTAGGCCTATAATACACTACAATCTGGCAGACGGTCTTACACGGTAATCCAGGTTTCCCATACTTGGGGCCGGGGAAACGACGGCGAAATCGGGCGTTTCTGACCCATGATCAAAATAAGTAAATGCCGTCTTTCTTGAAAATGTTACGAATTGACGAGCATTGATGTGATATTTGAGGTTTACACTGGTTTCAAGATGTCGATGTTGGTCTTCTGAGTGGTAGATTTTAGAAGCGGGCATAACATTGGGCGTGTGATCGACCGTTACGAGCTGCTAGTAACGGTCGCGGTGGAAGTCTTGAGAGGCCTTGCTAGAAACGTTATCTGGGGGTTAGTTGTGCAGCTGAGCTCAAAGTGAAATACACTTCCAATTTGTAGAATCTCTAACAATTATCAAGAATTGTGACTTCACCCTCACTCCAAGTTGTGTGCCGATACCAGTATCAACGTTTGGGGGGAACGTACTGCCTCCATCTTCAGGACTGACCGTTATGCATTGTTAATGATAAATAAAGCACGCTTCGTGGTCATGCAGTGCGTGACACCGTGCAATTTAGGGCAAAATGCAAGTATAATTTTATCAAGGCAAGTTGCACGCGTAACGGCCAAGATGGTCCTCAGTCGCAAAGTCTCCCACTGCATTTAATAATGCAGATGAGGGGGTGGATGGCTGTAGAGGTTACAGTCGCCATCTTCTCATCCGAACATATTTCTCGCATTCTTAACATTGCCTCCTTAGTGCATCTCTTATCAAATTCAGAATAATTCAGGCTTCCTCTACCTGTAGCTAAAGGTAATATTATTGAAACCCAATGCAATGCGCGTATAACACAACGAGATCTGTATGTCCATGCGTGGTCCTAGACCTAACTGCAGTCTGAGGATTAGCAAGAACACAGAGACGAAGGCCCGCGTGTTCGATGACGATTCAGGTCCTCGGTGTTATCGTCAACCGTAAGCATTGTACGAAAGACCATGAATAGGGACTCTGCGAGTATGAAAGAATCATTACTGCACATTAGTCATTTATTTAGTGTTCTGTCCGACGACAGGTCCATATGAACAGGATCCTTCCATCCTTTTCTCGGATCGGGACCTGTTCATATACGTTCTTGGCAGATGATCCAGAAGTGGTTTGCCATATGAAAAGTAAATTATCGATCTTCGAAAAATGAAATCGTTCTAAAAGACAATGCTTTTTTTTAATAAGGACTGTGTGTACTATGCTGAGATGTTTTCGCCAACATAGAAGCCACTTTTTATATATCCCAGTTAATTTTGGGAACCCCTGGCAGCGCGACGTAACAAGTAGTAATGCATCAGGGCCAAACAGCAACACACGCGCGCGCGATCATTAAAACTGAACTCGCGATGTTTGTATGTGCATCGACACTATACGCTCATTACTGGGCTGTGTTGTGAACAGACCGTGTTGTTGGTGTAATCTGTAACATCCCCGGCACACACAGGTTGTCTGATGGTAACAGCGCTTTAATATACACCACTATAATTCCTGTCATGTTAAATGTTGTACGCTGCTCATCTGTCTGGTTCACTTCGTTACTTTCTTCGTCGTGGTCCAGGTTTCTGAAGTGAGGAATTTTCCTATAGTAAGTAACCTGTCATTCCCGCATTTACATAAAACGAGGTCTTAACGGAGTTTTGGCAAAGAAATGGAACCATTACTACAAAGAGAAACAGTATTGAACACAACGGTCTGTTGATTTTTATTTGCATCTAGCATAGTCAATTACCGACTCATTAATTTAAATATAGGTTAGGAGTAAACAGTTATTTTTTAATTATTAAAAGAATGTGTCGATTTGAACTAACGGCCTACCGAACAGAAGTGCGAAAAAAATTACGCAGTTACATAATCGTCGTGTAACTGTGAATTGTTTTCAGCGACCGATCACTAGTCGATCAGATACACCGTAAAGCTTTTTTATGGCTTCTCAGAGTAATGAGTCATTAAGATTAACTCAATTTGACTTCCGGTGAAGGAATCGTAAATTTATTACAGGCCTGCAACAATTATCAGTTAAAATTAGTTAGTCATAATATTTGTTTAAAATCTGTAAAGGTTTGGAAATGCACTTCTTGAATTTAAGACAGCCAGAATTTTAGGTTGCCATGCATGTTTCAACTCGTGCTAAATCGTGATTCATAACAGAAAAAGACCATCTTTCTCAGGTATGAATTAATAGAATCAGCGACTCTTTTGGCTCTCTCTGCCTTGTTTGTTGTGCAGCGGTCGTGAAGATTTACGGAATCGGTCGAGAAATGACGACGAATTGACGTAATTTTAATTTAGGAAACTAGAATATAGGAAAAACATTTTTAAATATTTGCTAGAGGGAAGGACCGGTTATGTGGCGCCGGGTTCCATATTGGATTCGTGTAAGTGGACAAATTTCGAGGAAGGGGAAACATCCATTTCCTCCCACTCCGACTTCCGACGTCAATAACGCAGACAAGATTAGGCCTTGATAGTATTTGTGCATGGTGTTCATATAGTCGAGTGGTATATGCTCTTTAATTATGCTAAATAAGTAGCCGCACTTGGCTTTAAATTACCCAACCCTGTTGTATGTAATAGGCACTTGTATATTATACATCTATTAGGAGTTTTGTGTTCTTGTTTTTATTTCAGATCGATCGTTGTCACTGCAATTAACAGAGCTAGAAATTTGAAATACCGGAGGGAAAAAAATGTTACGTTTAATGTCACACTACCTGAAGTGAAATTGTCGCGTGTAGTAATTTATGCGGAATCGGTTCTACAGTCTGCGACTGTAATCTTGAGACTTGCGGGGTGAAGGGGGAAAGGTAGCGTCTGCCTTTAACGCTACGGACTGCCTGCATCCCTTGCAAGTCTCAAGATTACAGTCGTGGACTGTAATTTGTGTTGTTTATGTATTTATTTACGGTTTACTAAACTACGCTGTCAGTAGAGTCTAAATGCGTGTTATTACACCAAGGGGCCCTGACTAGCCAGAGGTGAAATACTTTCTTCCTTCCATTCATTCAGGATTAATTTTCTCCCCCTTGCAAATGAACATGTGGCTTAGTTGGGGTTATACATTCAGTCATCTTTGCATTCCGTTCCTTGATGTCGAACAAAAAATTACAAATGAGAAAGAAATTAAATTACTTTAGTTTCTGACAGCGAATGAGCCAATCCTTGTATTCAATGGAATGTTCTTTAAAAATTCTGACCATTTAGAAACACCGAACGTCTTGGTCGAGTGGTTAATCTATCCACATTTGGACTATCCGAAGTTCGAATCTTAGCTCGGATACCTGCTTATCTAGTTGATCGTTTTCTAAATCTGTCCGAGTAGAAACTAAAATATTGTATGTTTTACATATTTTCTGTTGAATCATGCGTAAGTTTTCCATCATTCAATTGAAGGAGTGTAACAGTCAACGAACCAGTAGACCAAAATCTTTGAAGTTAAAGTTTAAAGTAAAGTTCCTCGCCCCGCCCCCCCTCGTGATTTTTTTGTGAATTATTCAGTTCCGACTTCTTGCCCCCCCCCCCCCCCAAAGTTCCATGTAATTAATTGTCGGCCATTTGCAAAACTAAGTAAAAATTTGAAATGGAGATTCTATAATTACAGTATTATATTAATTTACCAATTTTTAAAAACTCCATGGAGCATTGTCGTTTTTTAGAAGCCGGCGTTGCACTCAAATAGTCAAGTTTTCAGCTTTTTACAGAACGCGAAATTTTGCATGAGCTCACCACCGATCCCAAGTGGTCTTTTTTTAACTTGCCAAATATAATTCTGTACGAGTTTCCCATCATCTGCTTCATGCTCCGCCTTCCTTACCCTCCGCTGTTCGATCGTCTTAACATCAGGTGACGACTGTAATTGACCGAACTACTCATTTTGCAGTTTTCTCCAGCCACCTGTCAATTCCTCCTTGGGTCAAAACATTTTCCCCAGCAGTCCACCCCTTAATGTGAGACAAATTTTCACACCCGTGCAAAACAACGCGAAAATTATAGTACGTATTTAGATAGCAGTCGGGGGAGCTGGTGAACTATCCATTATCGACGCATGGCACGAAGAACTGATCGTGTAATCAATAAAATCTACTCGGGCAATCAGCCGCGTTAGCTGGTTACCGTAGTAAACTGACGTTTCGGGAACAAACTCTGTCCCCATCTTCAGGGTTCTGATGTGACTGGATCCGCGAAAGTCTCAAATCCTATATCTGATAATGTAATGTCCCAAATCATCTGCTAGCTATCGAAGGGTGTATTCCAATTGCATATGGTTAACGTAATGATTTTCACAAACATCTCTGTGAATTTGGTACAGAATTGTGTTAATCCAGGCATGAGAACTGGCAGCAAGGGGTGGGGAAAGGTCCATCCATCCCTCGAGGTTTCAGCCGGTCATTACAGGGCCGAGCAGTACCTCATTCAGCCAGAACAAGTCAAGTGTTATTGGGGCTGTTAAAACTCTGTGGCCTCGTCCAGACCGGCAAGCAGACGGGCCGTCCCAGAAGGGGATAAGGTTCTCAGTGTCCACCCTTACCACCTCAACCGTGGGAATAATACTGGCCAGTCAGTTATCATAAGCTGTCCCCGGGTTTAATGATACTTCAGGTCCTTATTTTTAAAGGCTACTAAGAAACTGGAAATTGAATGATTTGGCTTAGCTGCGAGTAAGAATGGAATAATAAATTCGAATTACAAACCATTTCAGTACGGTTTGCATGTGTGTCTGGGCGGCTGACGGCAATTAATTCTGTGCTAATGGACTTAGATGAAAAGCAGATGGGTAGGTAACATAGAAATTATTATAATTTTCAAATAAATAATAAATTTACATAAAGTAAGAAACTAAGAAAATTGAAGGCACCTTCATATATATCTGTAATCAAGAAGTAGGATCTTTCAGCGTACTGATGAATAAAAAACACCGAATCTACTGCTAAATTTTAAAAATAAATGTATGATGTTCCGGTCAAATCAGACCGTACAACCGTGGACGAAATTTCTGAGGACAGACGGTAATCACAATACTGTACGAAAAAGACAATTTTCTCCACTGGTTGGCTTCTGTTCCAAGATTGTTGTTAACCCTCTGAGATAACGGCTGTACACATTGGAAAGAAGTTTCGTAATAATTCTATCTAAGTTGTGGTGTTTAATCAGACTTCCACGCTGTAAAATTAATATTACTGTGAGTTTCAACAACAGAAAAGAAAATGTGTATACACATTAACAGTAATATCTATTAGTTTCCAACACTGGAAGATAACCACTGGAAGATTACCAATTAATGTCGAAACATGTAGTGAATTCTTAATAAACATTGAAATAATAATCAAGAATTGCTGTGTACACGGACTGTCAACCTAACCTTAATACTACTGCTTCAATATCCCTTTCGAGTTCAGCTTACGAATACATATTTTATTTGGTGTATGAATAATGAACTAATCCATCAAAGGTCAGTGGTAACTATGTGTACCACCTGCGTTGACGTCGGGCTTTACGGGTTAAACGCTGTATCCCAGAATTATACGAAGTATCGCGTGGGAGGAAAGGCAGAGAGTACATTGGAACGCAGTCACCGATAGTAGCTTTCCATTCAACACTCCCCCGCGGCAGTCAGGTTCGTCGATACTACCTGTAGTGAAAATATCAGGTTGAGTGTCTCTTAGAGTCAAGAATGATCGATAGTTTGGCTGTGGAGTCCGAAACAAATGACATTATAGCCGGAAGACCAGCATAGTCAATACTAAAACCTTATACCTAAGACGACTGATCCAGTTGCCTTATTCACTACCTGATTACCGACGGTCCTTATTAATATCAGTGAAACTTTCAGAGAACACCTCAAAATACTCCACACTACATCCTTCTTAACCGCAGTACATTATTCTAGACCATTATTTGAAGCTAAGTAGCCTGTTCAGTTGGTAAGTAGTCATTGAACAAACTAAGAAGCAATTTTATCTTCTATGTTTGATCTCCATCTTTCAAGTGACCATGAGCCGGGATAGCTCAGTCAGTATAGTGACTAGCTACGGGCTGGACGGCCGGGGTTCGATCCCCGACGGGGCAGAGGATTTTTCCTCTAGCCTTTGCGTCCAGACCGGCTCTGGGGCCCACCCAGCCTCCTCTACAATGGGTACCGGGGTCCTTTCCCGGGGGTAAAGCCGGCCGGGGCGTGATGCTGACCACTCACTCCCATCTAGTGCCGAGGTCAAGGAAGAGAGGAGCTATACCTCCACTCCCCCCAAACGCCTACATGGCGTATAGAGGGACAGACTTTACTTTACATCTTTCAAGTGACCGCTCTCTTTGCAGGACGGCCTCTTCCATATTTTCTTTATTGAAGCTACTTATTTAGCCCTTCATAACTATCCTTATTCGAAATGTATAAATAACAAAATTCCTCATTATGAAATATCGTCTATTCCGCACTTTCAAGATAGTTCACTGAGGCACAGAAAGACGCCTGTTCGCAGATCTTATCCGAGGAAAAGCTGACTTTGATTTTATGCATGTTAATTCGTGTCATGACAGTCATTTCCTTCACCAACGTCTTTGCAATGATCTGTAAACAAGTCTTGATGTTAATTTATTGGTTATAGTCTGTGTTGAGGAAAAGGACGCCAACAATTCGACACTGCCAATCGGTGGACTTCCTATTGGAATTCAGTCTATTTCCCAGAGAGCTTACAAGAAATTTAAATCTGGGAGACACATTTATGGTAAAAGGAAAAAAAATCAGTGCCTTCTCCCGATGTAAGATTTGTATCGGGAATAAACAAACATACACGTTAGTGAGGTATGTAAAATCACAGTGACGAACAGAGAAACTGTTGCCTCACCCGGAAACGCAAATCCGATATGGCAAAACGTAGCCAACCACTATTGGTTGGGCTCCAACTCATCTGTCTCCGGTTCAAACACGTTCAGTCTTTGTTCTTCCCGCAAGTTGCAAGATGTTTTTGACAACCTTTTGCGTGATAGGGTAAATAACTGTCGTGTTAGCTTACTTTCGCCCTGAGCCCACTGCTCTGTCGTCGGACATGTATTGGTGGGACAGCGCTTGATATTTTTTCCGAATTTCACCTCTCCCTCTTTCATAATAATACACTACAACTTTTTATTTGCCAACCTTAAATAAATGATGATCCCATCCATGTCTGTTGGGGCAGAAACCTGTCATCAGTCAAGACCCTTTCATACACGCCTAGCCTACCGCATTCATAACTTGAACTGTTAAACTGCTGTTTTTATCTACCACTCTGCATGATACAGCTTGTCCATAAAGCTAGACCGAAACGTCTTATATTTATATTAATGCGTTGTAGGTTTTACTAGAGATTCCAAGAGGATGGACTGACCCTAACGAGTATGCAAGTAGAAAGTTCCTTTGGGCGACAGGATTTAGTTGGGGTCAGCGAAATTCCAGTTCACTGTTGGCTGAAAGGATCCTTGAATATCTTGTCTTGAAGCGTAATGAGTGCATAATGCGTAGAATAAAGACAGACAAGAATTAAGAATCACTGGACAGGCAGGCAGAGTTCCGGGCCACTGAACCAAGTGTCTGCTAAGTACGAGGTACCGATGTTACTGATTTTACCAACGCTTCGGCTGAACATAAGTACTATCCATCTTCGGCAGTCCGAAGCACAAGATTGCACGGCACAACAACCCAGAAGACCACCATCTGTGACATGCATTTACTTAAATTCAGATATATTTCTTGTATGAATTCACACAGTTATTAGAGGTTCATAAGTTTAAGGCGATTTACATGGGCATACATCTTGTGTTTTTTTTCAGTAGCTTGTCACAATTTAATAAACTTGTGAAGTTGAAATCGTTACTAAAACCTACGAAATTTGAGACTTATAGGCATTTGTATATCAAATATCTTTACGATGATCACCTCCTGGCTGTAGGGCGATAACCCTTAAAACAGTCATCTTCGAACTCACCGGTGTCAGAACCTAAGATAATACAAAATGTGAGTTTTAAGGGTTGGCAGTCCGCCCACACATCAATTTTTTATCATAGTTTCAATGTTTATTTCGAATCCACTACATTTTTCGACATTACTTTGTCATATTCAGGTGGTTTCTCTTTAAGTGTTCGAAGCCAGTAGATATAACTGCTAATTTGTTTACACATTTTCTGTTCCCGACTTCACCATGTAATGGACTGTGTCTTAAGCAGCTTACTTATTTTTGTTGGGCAGATTATTATGAATCAGTAGTCATATCTGATAGTTTCGAACACTTCAAAATAACCTCCTGAATTTGACCATCTGTGGTCGAAGCATGTAGTGGATTGCACAATGTCAAGCAGTGTGTCAGTTTAAGTGGTATTTACGAGATCGGTAAGTTATCATGTTTCTAGGCCCAACGTATTATATAGTAGGACAATCAGGTTTCTGGAGATAAATTTCGATTTAAAAATGAAGAATGCCTTTGAACTTTCTGTATGTTCACTTACGTGAAATTGAAACGAAACTCGAGCTACGTCTGTGGGCACCAACTCGTTTTACGGAGCGTCACGACGGAATAGTTGACATTCCGGCTTCGTATTTGGAGTTCCTGAGTTCAGGTCTCGGCCCAGAGGAGAGGTGCTTTTAGTCAGCCCCTCCGGGCAAGTGCCAGGATAGCACCTTCAAGTAGGCCACTACCGATTTCTACCTTACCCTTTCCAGCCGCTAACCAACCAACTTATGCATTCGACGCTGTTTTGGCTTTTTATGAGCTACTTCCAGTGTCGTTAAATAAACAGGTTCAGAGTAGTATCTGTAATTTAGTATTTGTGTGGTCGGACAGTATGTTCTCAGGAGGGGTAGTAGCGTCAGTCAGTCCAGGGAAGGGACGCAAGTTTTGTTCCACACAGTACAAGCTGGATTTTAGCCCAGTCAGCTCCTTGGAACCAAACTTGTAATCCACCTGTTCCTTCCTTCCCAAAGGTCGTGACTGTAATGGGCCATGCAAGAACACGGATGGATGGGGAAAGCAGGCAAAAACGGCTTCAGTGTAGGGGGAAGTGTCTGTCTGTCCGACGTAGAGACGATGTAGTGGGCGGTCAAGTGGGGCCCTCAGGGTCGCTGCTGGAATACTTGCAGTCTCCACACACACACAGCCTCTTTGCTGCAACGTCCACGTACAGCTATCACCAAACAAATGCAGAACAATGTCTATACGGAACTGCTTTTAACCTATCTTGCAGAAATGTCCACCTACAGCCTTCTTAATCTTTAATTATCTTCGTAACAGGAACGGAAAGGTGTTCTTACTGGTGTACACAGACATTCCGAGATTTTCCTCACGCCACATTACAAAGTCCATTGTTGCTCTTAAGTGATCCTAGGCCATTGATGCACATCAATGTGTTCCTACAGTGACCTTCATTTATTCTTGCACAAATGTTGCAACCAAGACTGTGGAAGCACAGGGATGTCCAAGTCTGGTAGCCAAGGCAGGGGAGGGGTGGCCCACGGGGCAAATTCTCTTGGATCTGCAATCACTGGAGACCAGGCCCCACGAAACATTGTGGTGAAGCCCCAGAGGTTAAATAATAGACACTAGAAGTGGGAGAATTACCTGGGATTGGCCCCAGGGGGTGCAATCTCCTAAAGGGGCCTGACTCGGGAGTATTCCCCGGTCCACCTGAGGCCTCGATGATCTAATCCGAGATTTTAGCGGAAAGGATGTGTCCGGTGAAGACAGGGCCAAGGAATAACAGTAGAAATAACAATAGACAGAACAGTTAGATTAACAAGGTTAACAATACAAAGGTCGTACAATGCAGGTTGCTTGCCTCCTAGGAAGAAACGCGACAGACACATTAATGAGCATGTAAGATGGTTTTGATTACGCAGTGGCGGCATAAGAATCCTTTTCGCTTAATTAGCTCAAAAATAAGTAAAATATTTTTCGCTTCGTTAAATATCTGAGGGTTTACGTCGGAGAGTAGCGCAGAAATGCACGCAGTTCTTCGTGTATAACCTTGTTTCTCAACCTTTCTGATACCACCAACCCCCTCCACCAAATTATCTCTTAGATTCAGATTAAATAAAATTCAGATAAAAGGTACAGTTTTTATCATGTTTATATTTCAGTGTTGAAACAAGAAATGCTATGAAAGAATCTTATAACTTGCAGCAATAAATCCTGAAAGAGAAGAGAGTAAAATTCCCTCAACTGGTAGACCCACGATTGAAAAAAAACTGACGTAAAGTGTCCGTTATTGTTGTCCACAACTCGAACGTGTCTATGAAATTTTATAAAAATCTTATCAGCTGTTCTCAATTTGTTTTACATTTGGAGAGACGATTCGGACGGACAGACAGACAAGCTCATTTTTACAACTTCATTACGGTCTAGCAATGTAATAATAACAACAGCAAAAACAAAAAAAAAGAGCTTGCTGTTTTAATTTTAGCAGTGAATGAATTCATACGGCGCTGGACCAGTTTTATGTGCGCGGAGAATAAATGACATTTTATCTGACTCAAGTAACTTATCAAGTGTTTTGCGTGTAACGTGTGGTGAAAGCGTGGCAACCTTCCTGAACGTTTTAACTGTTCATTTTCCGACCTCGAGTACTGAAACACTGTGGTGGCCAGATAAAATATTTTAAAAAGTTTTAATTTATTTACCGTGTCTGTACGTCTATCTACAAATGTACATATAAGTAAAATTATTATTTTGGCTTCGAGGTAGCGAGCATATGGAAGGCTGGAAAGCATGAAGGGAGTAAATAGTCCACTCGAAAGACTTACATGTAGATGGGAGGATAATATTTAAATGGTTCTGACAGAAACGGGGTTAGAAGATGTGGATTTGATTCGTTTGGCTAAAGATAGGGACCTGTGGCTTGTTCTTGTGAATACAGCAATGAATTTTCGGATTCCACAAAAGGCGATAAATTTCCTGACTGACTGAGTGTACCATAAGCTCTCAAGAAGGGCTCTGTACCACGGAGTTTGTTTTTTATTTGTTACTTATTCATCAAATTGTAGAACTTGGCTGCATTATATTTTGTACCAAAGGATTTATTGTGAAATGTATGAAAATTACTTAATCTATTTGAACTTAACTGCTTAATCTCTGTTCGTAATTTGTTGTTTCTTTTTCGGGTGGTTCTGTGAGTGTGAATGTACTTCGATGTGTGTGAGAGACTAAGTCGATTATTCCGTTACTGATCACCACTGATGGAGAGCTCATACGTGCAGTATCGTGTTAAGTCTCGATTTGTAATTATGCTTATAGTTCGCAACGGTAATAAGAGGTGTTATTTCTTCGGTGGGAGAAAACGTGCCCTTTTTTATACCTTAAGATTGCAACTACCACATCTGTTAAGATACGTTACCTACAGTTGATTATGTTGGAGTAACTTGTCTTGGGAACTGAAAATTTCTCTCTTTTTGTTGCATAGTACAAGAGTGTATGGCTTATTTTGAGAAGATGCTTTGTATTCCGAGAAAAATAAATATGCGTCGAAAACAATCGAAATGTGCTTGTGACTGTATGTGGAACTTTAACCAGTATCTAAAGTTTACGACTTCATAGCGGAAGGTCAGCTTCTAATATTACAGACTGATTACGTAGTTGTTCTTCCTGCTGTAACTTCGCATTCCTGGATTTGGATGATATTTATTGTTCACGATTTGCGTCTAAATAACTGCTGCCGAAGAAGTGTCCCGAAAAATTAATTCATCTATATAAATTACACCAGTGCTAAACTTGACTATAAACAGCTTACCCGGCATTTTAAACCCTGCTCGAGTAATCTAGCGATCTCCTAAGTTACGAATTTTTATATTTCAATACTTTCAAGTCTGTTGTTCCTGCGCTGTTCCTTGTATCATACACCACATAACGATTAAGCTACGGTTTATCAGAACGTAAATCTTATGATATTTCAATAGCTTTCAACTAATGTGAGTGCACAATCCGAAGTATTTCTGCGTTTATGCAATTTTGTAGACTCCTCCGAGTACCAATAAGTCCGATTATTATTAATTGTAATGATGCTTGTTAGAATCTCTGAACGTATCAGGCTTAATGTAGACGGTAGTATATTCTTATGGCAACGTATCTGAGCATCATAATACTCTAAAGATGGAGGCGGCATACTCCTCTGGATTACACGGTGCATCTACCCGGAAGACCATTGATATTCAAATTGCCTTGGAAACTCTAATCTTAACAACACTATCCTCTATGTGAAGGTAATATCACACACAATTCATGCCCTGAAGGTGTAGGCAGTATGCTCCTATGAAAATTACTAAGCGCAGCAACCAGGAAGACAACAATATACACTCAATGCCGTGAAAACTTCAAGTCCGCTATCAGTCCTAGGTTTTGCGTATACACTTTACTTTCTCTGCTGATCCAATGATATCACTTCATTTATTGAACAAGCTCGTTGAGAGTTCGGTAAATTTACGCTTTAAAATTACGAAAATGCGACTAAGCATACCTTAATGCAAGAAAATATTCATGAAACTGCAGTCTTGTGGTCAGTGGTGAAATTAGGGATTTCACCTGTACCCCCTGAAATTTCCTATAAGACAATATTTAACACGTGTCTAGATATTTCCTTAGCAATATTGATTTATGAAATTTTGAAATATCAAATAAAAATATAGGCCTATAAAGTTTTTCGCAAATAAAAACAGCACCTGGATGGCCGTTTTAATGCTAAAATGTCACTCTACAGCTTAAGTACCCAAACTCTTTTGGTCCGAGGCTCCCTTTATGCGAATAAAAATGTTCGACCAATCACAAGCCCATACCCCCAATCTATAAAAATGCTATTTAGCAATCTGGAGAAAACTTAATGAGCCTTAATCATACCTGTAAACTACTTTTCTATTAAATGGTCTGTAAATTAATACGGCCTTTTCATAAATTTGTATATATTATAATTTGGCCATTAGCTCCCCGTAAACAGCTTCACGGCTCATGGTTTGGGAGGGGGGGCTCTCACTTTGGGTATTGCTGCTCTGTAGTATAGATGCAGCTCTAATTGAGAGTTGTAAATAGCTCTGCTAAGAGATGCCTTGCCGCTGAAACGGTTAACTCTTGAAAAATAATTACGGATATGTTCCTGCAAATAACACAAGCATGTCGACAACGTTCAACAAGCGAGTCTGATATTAACTGCAGCAGCCATTAAAACCCCCATACGAGGTGAACATCGGTTTTGCATATCGTATATGTTTCATAACTAAGCAAAACAAGAAATATGTCTTATACAATACGTGACTATACGGCCTGCTAGTGTGGCCAGATAACATCAGACGGACGCACATGGGTTCACGTACACTTAAGCGGGATCCTTCAACATTCAGACACAGGAAAAGCATTTTCAAGCTCGAGTGTTTTTGAAACGAACGTGTTTTGAAAATTAAAGACAGTCACTGCTATTAGATCGGGTAGGTATTTAGACCTACAGGAACGACCTCTTCGAGGACCCGAAACGTAGACGATACGAAATTATTTTTGGGTTTGTTACCGTGTTTTAAATTACTTTCAGTATTTCACTTACTATGTTTAGATTTCTTATGAGAATTTATTGTATTTATGTGCAATCTAAACTTGGCTCTCAAGGATCGTTGCAGTCTATCGCTCCTAACTCTAAATTTTGTTCATGTCAGTGACCACACAGTCGTAATGTCACTCTTAATACTACACTGCCATAAAAATTCTACAACATTCAGTTCTTGTTAGGATTCCGTAAGTTCAATTTTTGTTTCAAACTCGCCCAGGATACGTCAACATTGAGGTCGTCTATTGATACTGAATTTAGTTGATCTGAATGTCAGGTGTTAGGTGGAGAAGGAACGAACATCGATTGTTGTCACTACATTTTAGTCCCTGATAGCAGTATTATTTGCAGGGGCGGTTTTCACCATGGGACCGGTGGGGACTGTCCCGAACAACACAATTTGTAAGTATCCTGCAAGTAAAACTATAATTTTCGAGAACATCGCCTATAACAATTTAAAGCCGAGTAGAACAAGGCTTGATACACGTCACTGCAATAAATATTACCAGGGTTATAAAAAGACCTGTTCAATCTTGGTCACATGCCATCCTTTTGTTTTCTTTGCCTCTCCCTGAAATATGTTTCAAATGTAGACTATATACATATGCATACATATATTTATTTAACGAAAATATTACATTCTTGTCCTTAAGTTGTCACTGCTTTGTTCAATGTATAACTTTGGCTTTCGGGGATGAGCCACGTCGAAAGTTGAAAATTGTTCAGCAAATAACATTTCACACTAGGTTCAAAGGGGGTCTTGAATGTAAATAATTGTTCGTCGTATTTTGTTGACAACAACGTTCGAAATGATTCGGGATAATCATCTTTTATGGAACCCTAACCACGAGTGTTATAAAACAAATTGCATCTATAGAGAGCATCCTCGTGCTAGAGAACTGATGAAACATAAAGTCGTCATTCGTTTCCTTTCAACTATTTCGGAACCTACAATCGTCAATGTTTCACAGTTACTCTTAGAAATTCTTAGAATGTTTCGGAAATCCCTTTGATCTTCGACTGTGAATAGATTAATAGGTAGGTTCCTTTGTAGATGCTGTTGCTTTTGACTCTTTCAACCACGGTGGTAACGAAGACTGCATGGGCCACCTGCTGTAACTTTCAATAACTATATATTTTGTATTTATGATTGTTTTATGATTATCTGAGTAAACAGCAATTAAATCATTCCTTAAGAGCGTTATCTGTGATATTTGTAACGGAGACGCGTTGTTTCTTCTTTGAGTCAGGAAATGACGAGCTCCGTGGAGCAACATCCTTCTTTTAGTGCGCTTAGCTAAACAATAAATTTATGGAACCCGAATATTCTTTACCTTCTTCACAAGAGCCCGACACCAGTCTCTGTCCTGGGCCAACTGAATCTACCTAAGTGTGAATGTATGTATATAATTCTGTTTTTAAACCAGTAATCAATTTTCGATAAGAACAATTTATATATTACTGCATCTTTCATTGCCTTCATTAACCAATGAATTGTATACAAAAATTCATGTATATGCTAATAATGTGGATTTATCTTAATTTATTTAATCATTACCAGCACCCAGTGAATTTTATAGTCTACAGAAATTAATCCATAGTCTATACATGTGAAGTTACGATGTAAAATTCAAGCTATTAACATAAACTCTAGTAATAAACATACAACCTGACGAGAAGTTTAAGAACAGCATTTTTAAAGTTTTGTGATTAAGCAAATGTTCGTTTTTTATATAAATCGCCCCTGCACTGACACCTGGAAAAATTCTCTGGCTACTCTCAGTGATAGTAACACGTATTTCAAGCAATGAACGTGGTAACATAGTCACGGGAATCGTACGATAAGTTGAATGAAATGTATGTAAGAAGCAGACTAACTGCCTTTGGAGGTTACACTTCAAGGAGATGAACACATCGAAGCGTGATATCGTATTAAAATACCTCTCTTTCTTAATGTTTTTGAATTTGAAACACTCTCTCCCATTTACACTAATGCTCCTGAATGTGCCATTCGTCCCCAGAGCAAAGTTCCACTTTTTAAAAATCATATATATTGTAAGAAACAATTTTACAAACGTGTGTATTCATCACTTTATTTAAGTGGCAGAACAAAGACATCGCGTTGATGTCAAGTAAGCGAGATCCAGCGAAGATTTTTCGTGTAAAGGCAGTTAGTTCTATTCGGCTGCATATGCACACGGTAAATAAAAGGTTTCACGAAACAACGAGCCATCTGTTGCTTGACAACGACTCAGGCCAAAGAATATGATGGGAAGGCGTAGTATATACGCAACGTTATTCTAGGATTGCGTGACAGGACAAAGAAACTCAATTACTGAATGTAATTGTGTCTGTCTGTCTCTCTCCTCGTCTTTCCTTGACTATGTACTATATATTTTCGGCTTTTATATGTTTATTTTGTTTGGTAATGCATATTGGAGTTCCCTTTCAGAAATATTAAGGAATTTACTGCGAGAAATGTAATTACTCTAATAAAAAGTAACATGTTTTGAGAATTTCACTTCTTATTTTGTTGTGATACCTACTAAATTATCATTAATGGAACGTACTCAAATAATAGGCTGGTTTTAAGATTATGACTTTAGGCTGAAACACAAACCTTCATTTGCTTTTCATGGGCCCTGTACCAAGTTCCAATGCGGGAGAACCTGAAACTCGGGTGAGGATTCTAAAGTGACGTAGTAGGCTCGTACATTCTCGCCTCCAAGCACTTTCATTTAAGATTTTCCCAGTGCTGAAGCGACTTCAGCAGTACCAGAACAAATTTCGTTGAATGTTCCGTGTATCTATCTTACCGTTACCGCTTATTAGAAACTACATTTAAGTTGTATTACTGTGAACTTGTAAATATTGCTACGAATTAAAAAACAAAAAATGTTCTGCACTAGCCCTTATTTTACACAAGAGAAAAAAATAGAAGTAGGTACTTCAGACATCTTTTGGTAGCTGGTGTATGCAGGTTAATACATTTCAGGTTCTCACGACTGTGACGATGTCGAGGTGGTGGTTCTGGGTTATAACATCGCGAGGACTTGCAGGTAGATACAAACGTGTCAAAGGAACATAATATCTCCATCTTCAGACATGAAGGTGGAGGTTGTATGTTTTGTGCCCTAATTCTATAAAATACATTTTAATATTATTTTCTCATTTACCTTTGGTCCTCGTAAGTTTTCTCTTCCCTCAAGGTTTTCCAACTAACATTTTGTTTCCATTTCTAATTTTTGTGTTTTTATCATCCTTGTAATTTCGACAGTCTTCTTTTTTGTCCTGATGACATATTCGTATTACTTTGGCCCGATGGCAATTTTTGTATGCAAAAAATGGTGAAAGAAAGCCTGATTAAACTGAATAAAATACGAAGTCATTTCAAGAAAATTGAGATGATACGTTCCTCAGAAATATTCGTAACCACCTAAGGACTACCATCGATACTGAAAGAATGTTTTCATGCATGCAACACTGAAGCAGCGGCGATCATTACATCGTAGGCCTGCTAGGATTTCAGTAAGGCTTACTTTTGGCAGTTTTAGTCATGTACATTCTATAGCTCCTCAGAACTTTAAACACCTATTTTAGTTTGAACATTTGTCTTCTGGGTTGTTGCGATGAATCGCCCTGATGACGGAGGCAGTATGACCTCTGAAACGTTGGTTAACATCGACCAGACTACACAGCGCAACAACCCAGAAGACAGAAGTCTTCATACTCATCGCCCTGATGACGGAGGCAGTATGACCACCGAAACGTTGGTAAACATCGACCAGACTACACAGCGCAACAACCCAGAAGACAGAAATCTTCATACTCAAGGCTGTGAAAACCTCAAATCTTATTATTTTAGTTTCTTTAGCAACATTTAATTTGTTCAAGTACTTATTATGTTCGTTTTCTCAAAATGCAATGTTTTGCGATGAAAAGTTTAATCATGTACAGCAGATAATGCCAAGATTCTCCAAGTCTGCAGCATCTAGTTCAGCGGCGTCGTGTTCTACACTTTTCGTGTCGCAAGGTTGGCTGCAAATTGATATTTTCGCCGTTATTACATCACAAGGACGCTGTTAATGACGAGACAAGAAGAGAGCTGTTACGTTGAAGCATTTGAAAAAAAAAAAAAAAAAAAAAGGAAAGGAAACAGCCATGAAAATTGTGAGAAGATGACAAAAGCGCAATGGGATGTGTAATTATGTTACACGTGTGTCTTTCTGCTTCTGACAGTTGATACTCAGTTCAGGCCAGATCAGCATTATGGCTTTGTTTGGTACGTAGTTCCGTAGGCGCACGTGTTCGCCCCAGCATCTCCAGTAACACGAACATCTAGTGCGTATCTGAACTGAAGACCCTTTAATTGGGAACAAGTCCTCTCTTCCTGTGTACCGCGACAATATTAAAAACCACGCGTATTCTTTACCGAAGCGCTACTCATTTAATGAAATTGGTACTCGGTTTTCAAGCTGTCGGCTGGTTTTGGTGCAGGCAAAATATTGAGCGACCGTTACTAGTGGTTTCTTGGCGGTTGAAAGGGAAGTCTTGTCCACACTTTGTTGTAAAACATTTTACTTGGGTTTCAGTTCTGGACAGCAGTTCAAGAACCGACATTTATCTCTCCCTCTCAGTATCGTTTTGTCGGACTGGATGGCATGTACAGGAAATTAAGGGAACCACCCCGTACCCAGACAATTTACCCACATGAATATTCCCTGTCACATTTGAAATAGGTCTAATTACATAATTTGTGTCATATTTTTAATTAAACGTCTGTAACATCCTCAGCAAGAAGACACAGATGGTGTCAAGGTTGCTTCATTTATTGTTAGGTAGTAATGCTGTTCTTTCAGTTTCAAACTAAGACTTTCGTAAATGTTACAGGTCTCTCTAAGTCCTCTTCAGAGTAAACACGCCAAGTCGGTATTCTAATAACGTGAACTGCGGATTGATTTGTTGCCAGGATTCGGATGAAGTGTCTGAATTGCACAGAGTTTTCATGTATCAGATCCCCTCACATAGCTCAAGTTCCTCTGGCATCTAGGAGCAGGACAATAGATGTCGCAGCTGCAAAGACAAGAATCCGACGTTATAAATGTAGCCGTTACTTGCTGACAGGAGTGTAATGACGATCTCGGCGCCAAGTGGCGAACCCTACAGTCACCAGATGACAATTAAATCGTCAGAGAATAGTGTGACCGGACTTCACCGTCGGCAAATAAGGCGAGATGGCTGTGACGTCAGAACGTCACCCTTTTATTAACATTAAATGGTGCAAAACAAAGCAAATATGCTGTACTTAAACCACCAACTGGTTGAATTAATTAAGAAAATGTTGTACAAGACCACACTTCTTAGAACTGTTGGTTATCGTTAGAACAGTTTCATACGACGTACACTTGAACCGCAAGAATCTGGTAGTCAGGAATACAGCCTTCTGTCCAGAAGGAGCCGGGTTCGAGAACATCTGAATTCATATCGGATTTTCACTTCCATCCTCTGAGAGTGTCAAAATACCGTACGCCTGTGAGAATATCAGGTCCCGACGGTGCTGAGGGGGAAAACATGAAACACCGTTCACTCGGTGCCCACTTAAAACACATGGAGTCCGACTCTCATCCTGCCAGATGGGAAGAAAGAGACTGGAATGGCCAGACGTCCATACGACACACTACAGCTCATCGCTAGCATTGATCATGATGATGATTGATTGCTGGTTGCATGTGCATACGAACGAGCTGCATGTGGATTGCGAATAAACTATCTACTATATGCACCGCAAATTGAACAATATTTTCTGGGAGCGTTTTTAAAGTAGATATAATTTCCTCTGTTCTTTGTGTGTGGGACGTATTGGTTATCGTCATTCGACAAATTTCAGTTAAGAAGTCTAGAGAACTGTGCGTAACAGTGGCAGGCTGGGATAATTGTCCTGACCGGAATGTGTTTAACGAATTCCCGTCTTCATCAGCCCAGAAGTTTGGCAGGTTATCTGTTTAAGAACCTCGTTGATCTACATATTTCAAGTCATCGAATGGCATTGAGTACACCTCCCAGGGTTTTCTCAGTTCCTCTAGACGCATTCCTGGAGCGGTCTATGGCCGTTTCCTCCCATTCATAACACATCACAACTTACCACGCGCTTTATTAACCGTCCTAGATAGAGCTATTTCAAATCAAGTGCAGTTACTGAAAAAAAAATTGTTACGTATCTGCCAGTAATAGGAGTTACGAATTGTTGCATAACTATTAGTAGTAGGCCTTTCACTGTTGTAATAACAGTATCGATGATTTGTGCTTTACACAAACTAAAAATATGTCTAAAATGTGTTGCGGAATGATAGATATATACCAAATATACCAGTCTTTTATGGGTCTGAAACAGGGCCTCTCTATTTTCTTTGAGGGTACCAGGTCTTAAGTAGATACAGGTGTTAAAAAACAACGTACTGAAGAAAGTATTCAAAACAGATATTCGACTGCAGTGTATTACAACAGGACTGAACCTCTTTATCTGAAGCGACTATTTAAACATCACAGCGCCTAAATGAAAATTATAGGCGTCCTTCGAAACCCAATTGTGTGTACCGATAACGGAATAAAAAGTCAACAACAAAAAATCCTCCCTCTAAAAAGGCCAGGTATACTTGGAGTATAATACGTATTCATTTAAGGATGATGAGAATACTTTTCTGCTGAGGAATGCCTTCATGGTGTTGCATGGACTGGCCTCCTGCGGCGCCGCGCAGTCCAGGATTCCAGCTCCAGCAGAGTGAAGGTCAGGCAGGGTTGGCCAATAACCTGGAATCGTGTTTCATTTTTCTGTACCCGTCTTGCATCCTAACTACAACATGACTTACTTTCTCCGTTGTTTACGTCATTCAAATTAGCGTGATTACTATGTTTCCTAACGTCTTCCGAGATCCTCGGCTGACATGTTGGTTCTCAACGTAAGCACTGGCGATTGTGTAGTATCGATAATCCTTCCCGCCTGATGCAAAAAATATCAAAATTGTTAGTGTCGATGTTCTGGGTTGTAACGCCGTGTGGACTTGTAGTAGATACCAACAGGCATACTGTCTCCATCTTCAGGGCTGAAGATGGATAGAGTATGGTTTTTGCTGGTATGTACTCAACAAGTCCGTCCACACGGCGTTACAACCCAGAAGTATCTTTGGTGCTTGGTAAGGACTCATTACGAAATGTCTACATATTTTGTTACTGAGTACCATAGATACAGGGCCTGTCCGGAACTGTATGATTGTATAACTCATACCACACGGAAAAATGTATCGTTAATGTTAACAGAACCCCAGTGTTCAACGCCGCTAACACATCTTACCTCAGAATATAGGGAATGCATTACATCTATATTCTTCAGCAATTAGCCCCATGATTCCACTGAGGAAGTTGTCTTGCCTCGAAAGTCCTTCGGTTAAACCCGTAATAAATTTTTATGGTTGAACAGACTCTTCGTTAAACATATTAAAAATTGCGTCAGCAGTTTTAATACTTATTTATTCCTCCTTATTTTATGTCTTACAATATAATCGCGTGTTGCTTTGAAATCAGCTGAACTTGTGTTTACAAAAGGGAAGTGCGAACGTCTTGACACACAGTTCTGTGGATTCCTTGTTTGTTCGTATTTCATGCATATAAAACTACTGAGTTACGCCCACTTTTATTTCATACTAGCCTTGGCCCTATCGCTTAATGCTAACAGTGTATTGGAGAGGATGTGAAAGGAGGTGGCTATGGAATAATTAGATATATACGCTTCTGGCACTTGGATGTTAAGATTGAAGAGGACAGTGGATTTTTCCCGGTGAAGATTTCACTGCACTGCATTACGACTGGCGTTCCTACAAAGAAAGTTCGTGTAGTAATAACGATGTATCTGAAGTATCCGATTAGAACCTCGACCGGGTCATCTGTTGTCCCGAGATGTTGGCCGTTTTCTGTGCTCTAGAAAATACTATCGAATAGGTCACGGTCGTCTCCTTCCAAATTAACTAGTTCACGTTTCGAAGGAACGTAATGCCTCCAACTTCAGGGCATATTCAGGCTGAAGATGGAGGCAGCATGTTTATCTGAAACGCTGGTTTCTGCCGACAAGTCCACACGACATCACAACAACCCAGAAGACCACCACAAGACATCTCCAATTCGTGATGTCTTATAATCTTATGTCTCCACACCTCATTTAATGTTGGAAAATGTCGGTTGAAACAGTTTACATTAGATACCGCCTCAGTTGAAACAGCATGGTTAAATAACCCAAGAACCAATCAATAATTGATGTCGCGACAATGTTCCTGATTATTGTAGGTGGTCAGTCTTCTATTTTCTAATTCCATCGAGCAAAGTCCTTGAGAAGCTGACAGAACGCTCAACTGGACGTGCAATATCCCGTATTTTGTGGAACAGGAAGGTTCTTTGCCGTGTTCACAACAGCCCGCCACCTGTCCCTATCCTCTGCGAGTTAAATCTCATCTACAACCTTAAATTATATTTCCCTAAGATTCAATTTAATATTATCCTCCCATCCACGCCTAGGCTTTCCGAGTGGTCTTTTCCCTCAGGTTTTCGAGCCAAAATGTTGAACAGAGTTCTTACCTTGCGTGCTTCATGATCAGTGCATCACATTTTTGGTTTGGCCATTCTCATAATATTTCGAGTTTCTTAAAGGATTCTAGTTTGCTTTACTTCGTGTTTCGCATTCGGGAAGTACCGGTTTCTGGTCGTGGCGCGGAGCAAATAGCTTACAGGTTTCTCTACACCACACAGCCAAGTGTAGTGGTCATATCTTGAAATAGGACGCAACCGGTTTCTTTCCCAACATTTCGGTCAACATAACAGTTTATTTCACCTCGTAAGAAAGAATAATTCGAAAATTATTCTCATCGGAGAATGCAATGGCCACCTTATCGAACGTCGCAACCAAGTGATCACCACTCCCGCTTCGTATATGATAGGTCCAGAGCTTAAATCTCTGCCCAGGGACAGGATATTCGGACTAAGGGTTTCCTGTTTTTCTCTGTCCCAACAGGCAGAAACAGGGATAGTATCCTACACCAGTCCACGATCGCTTCCTTCTGTTATCCGTTCTAGGACATTCGTCAACAATCCTGTCTTTCGACCCTTGACTATTGACAGTGTAGTTAAATGAATCACACAAATACATTCGTTCCTTTAATTGTAACCCCTAGAAGAGTAGACAGAACGAGTGGTGATGTGCAGTGAGACCGCCTACTTGCGGGCAGACGAACTAAACGCTGCTCTTTTGAAAAAACTGGAAACTTCTTGGATGACGATGTAAATATGAGAGAAATGTTCTCGACAGAGATTGATGGATGTACAGAGGGAATGGTGGCTGCAGTAACCTCACCCAGCCACGAGAACTGTAAATAAGATTTTCTCCGTCTATTTCAAACCGACCGTTTGTTAGGGTCTGCATCACTGAAAATGAATTTCGTTATATTATTCAGCACTGATAATACGTGTTTATCTTAATGCACTTTGGTTCTTAACTTCCCTTTTTTACGTTATTCCTCCTTTACCTGTTTCTTTTATCAGAGATGAGCTAATCGACTTGTGAAAAATATTATGCGTTGCTAGTAACATGATTTATCAACTGTCAATGTTTGAATTATTACATGAAACTGATGACGGTGATGTTGGTAATGAGAAAAACCAAAAAAAGGTTGGATGGGAAATATGGTAACGATCCCACGGGGAATCGGGATGAGAAGTATTAAAAATAGAAAGAATTTTCCAGTAATTTGTTACAAAGACGACAACTGGATTCAGATACCTCTAGTTAGGATCCAATTTCGGATTGAATTGATGAAGCTGGTGAAACATTCGTTTCACCTGACAATGGCGGATTTCTTGCACAGCTATGAAGTGTTCAGGTAAGACCGAATGAGCGCGCTTTCCAACCTGGTGTTTCTCAGCCAATTATGAGCAACTGACGACAGTAGCTGGGTTGCGAAACACACATTTTACGGCCGAAGAAATTTAACGTAAGTGTAAGAATAGAAAACTAGTTGTTGGCACTATACACCCGAAACGTCGGCATCATCCCAGAAGTCATCTTCAGATGTGCTGCAGCTTGTCAGGACAATGTCCTGTGGACAACGATAAAGCATTATTCTGTGATGGCAGTATCCAAACCGCTTTTGATTCGTGGATGTGCTAAAATGGTATAAAGTAATTAATCGTTATTCAATATTGGTATGTAAGATTTGAGGTTTTCACAGCTATGAGTATGAAGATTTCCGTCTTCTGGGTTGTTTCGCCGTGTAGTATGATCGATGTTAACCAACGTTTCAGAGGTCATACTGCCTCCATCATCAGGGCGATGAGTATGAAGATTTCCGTCTTCTGGGTTGTTGCGCTGTGTAGTTTGGTCGATGTTAACCAACGTTTCAGAGGTCATACTGCCTCCGTCATCAGGGCGATGAGTATGAAGATTTCTGTCTTCTGGGTTGTTGCGCTGTGTAGTCTGGTCGATGTTTACCAACGTTTCAGAGGTCATACTGCCTCCGTCATCAGGGCGATGAGTATGAAGATTTCTGTCTTCTGGGTTGTTGCGCTGTGTAGTCTGGTCGATCATAACCAGCGTTTCAGAGGTTATACTGCCTCCGTCATCAGGGCGATGAGTATGAAGGTTTCTGTCTTTCTGGGTTGTTGCGCTGTGTAGTGTGGTCGATGTTTACCGTTTCTGAGGTCATACTGCCTCCGTCATCAGGGCGACCAGAAATCTTCAATATTGGTATGTTTCTACTAAAAGAACATTGTTAGCAGATCAGTTTAACGTTTAAATCTCGGACGGTCCGCCGGCTGTCATGGGGAATTTCGATAGATTTAATTTCTTCCGCTCGAATTCTGGGTCAGCACCAAGAAGGTCCCCACCACCTCATCTGGCTTTCCTGTATCACCGGTCTGTACTACACTTCCTTTGCAATTGATGCAGCACGAAGTCACACAGGAACGAAGTAGATTGGCGGCTTTGTGTAAGAGCTCCTTGCCCCTTTCTCTCTCTCTCCCCCCCCCCCCTTGGCATCGTAATATGTAGACACGCAGATTCTCCGGGTAGCGTGGCCAAAGAAGATGATGTCAGAAAATGCTGTGTGGGTTACGTCATAGTCTTGGTTGTTTGGTTACGTTTTGTATAATTCTTTTATTTTATTTATATTTTCCTTTATACTTCAAACAAAAAAAAACATAAGATGTCTTCCCTCTCGTCTTCCATCCTGTCTGCTACTACCAACATTTCTTTTTTGTTGTATTCTTTATGAATGTATCATTTCGTACGATCTAGGAATGCTTTGTACAGTACATCAGCTGAAAAGAAAGTGTAACGCGTAAAGATCATGTCTGTTTTAAATTGCTACTGCTGCTTGTGCCTGCTTGTAAAGGAGGGCTATGACTCGTACAGATTCGAGGGCTCGAAAAACTGCATTTATACGATTTACTAATTTTGGGCGATAAAATCGAGAGAGATGAGATGAGAGGGCCGTGGGGCAATGAGGAACTGGAACGATATTTTGATCGGAAACACAAAACGGGGAAAATTGCTTGAAGGATGAATCACATTCTCAAAGGTTATCGTTTCACACTTTTATAATTTAACATTGTACACTTCGCTAATATAGGTTTATACTGCGCCAATGAGAGCGTTTCTTATAAGGGCGGCTGTGTAAGCTTGTACCAGTTAAAAAGAGTGGTGTACGGTAACTGTCAAATTAATTTACGTTAGAAGTTTGTGGAAAATAGACGCAGGTGGTTCAACTTATTAGGCCTACTACTTCAGTGATGTCAGCTGCCCTGAGTAGTTACACATTGTTTCTGTCCTGTTACATCTAATTTCCAGAGGGATTTCAGCTATCCCATTTTAACTCTGATCTAAGATACTGAATTCTTCGTTTAACTGTGTCATAGAGTTCAATACTGTGCCATTTTCGAGTTTTATAATTTAAATAACAAGGAGGATCTTAATCGAATATTCAACACGCGTTGAGTTACACAAGAATGACGATCTAACGTATGGAATTATCTGCAGCTGTGGAGTTTCGGAACTAGATATTTTACCACATATTCAAATTTCTTCGATACTACTGTAAGATGTTCCTTTAACATTTGCGATTATTTCACATTTCCGACATAATTTGCGTGCCTTAAGTAACCTTGTCGCCTTGTTGCGTGATGCCCTCAGGACTCGATCGCATCTGAAGGTTAGTTCTGTTGTTTAGGCAACACGGATATTTTTTTCCATATCGGTAATACAGTTCCCTGCACATATTTCCCTAAGGGAGGAACAAACTATTTGTTTATGCAAGGTTACGGAAAACCGAAAGTCTGACAAAAATTCTGCCTTCTAGCGTGCTGGAGCTCTAAATTTGATAATGTCGTTCAGTTTCTACTGGAAGCAGCTAGCTGCTTCTAAAATGTTAGGCAGCTGCCGTTCGCTATACAAAAAATTATGAGCTACAGTTTGGGAACATATCTTTATCCTAATAAGTATCGTTACTTTGAAAACAAAGCTGTAATACCTTTTTACATATGTTTCTAGAAATGAGTTCCGTACGCATGTATATCTTGGATACGGACAGTTTCCAAAATCTGTTCAAGCCATATAATGGGCTACTTTAATTAGTAATTATAAATTGTCGCTGCCGAGTGGTTAGCACTCTTGCTTCCTGTTTGGGAGTCCCTGGTCCAAATCTCTCTTGGTCAGGAGTAATTGAAAGTAACTGCATCCCTTTGATTGTATGGTGTATGCCAGCAGATACAAAATGGCATTGAGGTCCTGTGAGTTTTGGAAAATTTCGCCGTGGGAATACTGATGCTTTTGGTTCTGAAATAGCTCTCTCGTTGTATATGTGCCAGAACATTTGATTTCTTTGTTGTTTATCTAATCGCGTGTCAGTAGCTCATGCTACATAGCAGCGGGTGATACGATGATTAGTGAGAAAAGGAAAGTGGTCGTGGCCTAATTCAAGGCAGATTACAGGCATTTTGCTGGAGGTACTGTGAAAAACTACGAAAATTATATGATGGCAAGTCTCCGGGCCGAGATTTTAATGCGGAACCTATCAAATTCGAAGCAGGGGATCTAACCACTCGTCAGAGAAGTTCAGTGCCAGAAAATATGAATGCAAATTAATTCATATTGAAACTGTAGAAAGAATACAGAGGGATTTCTTAGGACTCAGTACGGATGTGCAGTCAGAAAAGTTGTGCTAACCTGTTGCGCCAGTTTTTTGTTCTCGCTGAGGGTCAGAGATGGCGGGTCAGTAGACGGATGCATCCGCATCAATGAATATAGCTCAACTCGTCCAGCGACTCCTTCTGATACTTATTTTCATTAGTCAAGTAGAGCAGATTTGCCCATTCGGGGCATGCAGCACACACGGGGTAAACAGGAAATGCAAGTATGTTGGAAAGCCTGAAGGAAAGAGCCTACTCGGAAGACATAGGAGCAGATGGTACTATCATAAAATTAATTGGATCTTTAAGAAGTAGGGAAGGGGGTGTGTGGATTAGTTTCATGCGGCACAGGGTAGGGGCTGTATTGTGAACATGGTAATGATCCTGACTTGGTGAGCCACTATTAGCTTCTCATGAAGATTCTGCTCCATGGCGTTCCGTTTCTTGTAGGACAGCGGTCCAGCTTGACTTGTTTCTCTTATAGAGGCCTGCCGTTTATGTTCTTTTCTGTCTTCTATAATATTCACGTATTTGCAGATTTTGCAATAAAGTTGTTATAATTCATATTTACATTTCTTTCTGTGACTTCATGGTCAGTTATTAAGCTGATCTATTACGCAGTCGTCTTTCAGAAGTCGAAGAAACAGCACGAGTATTATCAGTAGCAGCTACTTCAGCCAGGTGACCAGAGATCTTTCGGCGGTTTAGTGTCTCCTCAGGCAAATTCTGGGACATCGCCTAACAGATGACAATCACTTTCTTCCTCGTCATTTTCAGTCAGTCTGCTACAATTTGTTTAGGCCAGTCTACCGAGGAAATATAAGTCTGAATTTAATCAACATACATATTTAGTTGGACATTAAACCTGTGTCTCTTTCATAAAGTCATAGGCTTTCAGTAATTAATATCTGCGATATTTTAGTTAATGTTTATATTGTAAGAGTAAGATGCCTACAGAATTTAGTTTACAAAACAAACTACGCATGCACGTTCTAACGGGATATACGTCGAAGAGAGAGCCGTATCTATGAGGGTCCGGTAATAATTTGTTACAGGCTATCAGAAGCACTGCTAAATGTTTATTAAACGGTACGAGCAGGTTGAATTGGCGGATTATTTTGTTGGGCCGGTGATTGGATCAATAAGCGCTTAACAATGTATAAATTCTACATTAACTGACACTGTGTGTTTGTTCGTCTAGCTATACGGGCGAGGAACGTTTTCAGTGGCGTAGCTAGCGTGTGGGCAAGCGGTGCATCTGCACCAGAGTTCGCTGCCGGGAGGGGCCCAGGCGCTGGGCAAGTGATAGAAGATCTGCTCACTTCCTTAGGCGAGTATACTTATGTTTAATCATGGTCAGAAGTAGTAAATTCGACAGGTTAGCCATACTTAAATTTCATCGCTACGCCACTGATGGTAACACGTTTAGAATGAACAGTCTCAATAGCTACCAACTATAAGAACGTTTCGATTTTTCAAACACAAGTTTAAGAAGATTTTGAGATTCTCACGGCGGTGAAGATGTCGATGTTTGTCTTCCTTTGTGGATTTGTAGGTGGATACCATCGTTTCGGAGAAACGTGCAGCTTCCAACTTGGGGGGGGGGTTCTACCGAAACGTCGGTGTCTACCGACATGTCCGTCCACACTGCGATACGGAAAATCGTACTTTTGCAATGTTGGTGCTGTACAGTTAAGCCTATCTTTCCAACAAAATATACCCGATCAAGGCTACCTGACTCGTTATACATTCTTTAGTTACCACGACAACAGTTTTGCGTCACGGAAGTGCTGAAAAAGGTACGAAATGTGAAACATTCCACTCTTGTGTTGCGACACGATGTAATAACAGTAAAACGCGAACAGTTGCCCAGAGAACAGGACAGCGTGTTTATGTTGAAAATTCTGAGAGCCTCTGGAGTGGAACCTCCAGAGTTCAGTGCTGCGTGTTTGCCTCACCACCATGCATTGAAGTCACACAGGCAGACCTACGCGGAGTGAAAGAAGAGCCCCACGCACTACAAGAAGGTGAGTGGCCAGCTTCACGCTCTAGCTGCGGCACCCTCGATTCCCGTTGGATAATTAGCTGGCTGTATCCCTGTCCCGCATGGGTTACAAAACAACTGCAGACATCCATGCTACATGCACCGTGATTTAATTTGTAATCTGCTCGTCTGCTCAACTTACTGAAGGTATATGTAAACGAAAAAATCCCTAGCAGGATTCCAAATGGTTTTCAGTGCACATAGAATATTTGGTAACAAATTTTTTAAGCAGAGGTGGAAATTGTGAGTGTTAAATTATTATCACAACTGAAAGTTTTGTAAAAAAAAATTATCTTGCAATTTTATTTTACTGTGGTGCCGTATTGGCAGATTTTGTATTTAAGTAACGTCCTTCATGGAGAAAAGTTCTTGAGAAGCGAATAGTCACTCAGTTGGCCAAGAAATTCCCAATATTTTATGGAATCCAAAGGTTCATTGCCGCATTCACAACAGCATGCCACAGATCCTTACCGCAGTCAAACGAATCCAGTCAGCATCCGCATATCTCATTTCTTCAAGATCTAATTTAATGTATTTCCATCCAAGCCCAGGTCTGTTATGCTGTTCGTCGTTAAAATCGTTCTTAACAAGGCTTTACATGTTTACGGAAAGCATAAACATCTGGAGCAAATTACAAGCCGTCTAATAATTTAATTCATCTTGTCTAAATGATATCTATATTACGTATGACAATAAACATCGTATTTACCAGCGAGTCTATTTTACAAGCAGCATTAACTAATTTACTTGTCCTGTTTCGTTTATTGTTGGTTTATATAATAATGCATTGGTTATTTACCGTCAATATTTACATGTCAAGCTAGTTATCGTACAGGTGTACTGAGTAAGTCGGCCAATTTAGTTGAATATCCGTATCCCATGAGGTTAACTAGGTCCTTGAATACGACTTTTAATTACACAGTTTATTGCATTCTGGAGATAATTGTGTTTCTGAATAATGCTTCCTTCTTGCGGAAGAACACGGACCATTTGCTTTGAAACGTAATCTACATTAAAACATAAAGTTAATAACCATCACGTGTAATGAATGATACAGGACTTTTCCACAATGTCACTGACGTAAGAAAACGGCAGTCGTGGAACGTGACTGGAGTACCGGAAGTTGTCCAAATGGACATTTCCTTTAATTTCTTAGGCCGATTTGGTTGTATTCTAATATAGCAACATCGCCATTAAAATACTCCTGCTTTACGCCTTGGTGCAAGTACCTGAGACGTAATGTTCAGGGGTGATTTACTGACGACGCAGAAATATAACCTTAGCATTCTGATGTACTACTTTGAATAATGGGTAAAACGATCAATCATGATTCCAAGAAGTTGCAATTCATAAGGTAATTTAATTTTTATCGCCTTGTGACAAAAAAATTTAACTTAAAGAATGAAAACCATTAAAGTAGATCGCATGTATGAACAAATTGTTTTCCTCGTCTCCCTGTTCTGTTACGCCCTGATTCTGATGTTAATTTTATCATTAAATCTGTCTTGCTGCTGTAGAGTTCGATGGTACTGATAAGTCTGTAGCAGTGTTCCTGAACTTTGCTGGTATCGCGGACATCTCCACAAAATCATCTCATTCATTTTTATTGAATATAATTTGGCCTAAATAAAATACACATAGAAAGAAACATCTTTTCGTCATGTTTTTACTCCAACTTAGAAGCAAAAAGTGTGATGAAAGATCAAACAAAACTTGCAGCAATGCACATTCGATACATAATACAGTGGAATCTAAAGTCGCGGACCCCATATAAACATCTTGCAGACTTCGACTTATTGACCGGTCTTTTCATGAGTTTTCCCAGCAAATGTATTAATTGCTTTCTTCAACGTTTAGGCCATTTCTTGGCAGTTGAAACTTTCGTCAATGAATAAGTCACAATGTGGTAACTTATATAATACAAAACACGATGCAAAAACAATATTTGTGGGTATTTCTCCTCTTATTGAGCACATGCTGTTAAAAAATAACGAGGTAAACTTCAGTGGGACGTTTCGGCTTTATCCCGCCCTTTCCCTAACACTTTAATAGCTTGCCGTGTGGAAATGATGCCTTAAAACCATTCAACATGAGATGATCACCTAAAAGGAACCCGATGTGTCTCAGATGAAACCACAGTGGAATGTCCGTCCTGCCATGTTGCTGCGCTGAGAGAGAGGCAGAGCGAGGTCTGTGCCCTGGTGACCCCAACCACGAAGTGGGTCACCGCCCGTGGCCACAAGCAGCATCCGCGTCAAGAATGCGGCCCGATAGCGTCACGATTTGCAGTAGCATGAGGGTGCTACTTCAGCTTGCAATGTTATAGTGATCTCTCTTCCCAGGTGCTCCGTGCAGCTAAACCTACCAGTAAGACACCAACCATTTCTTGTGGCAAACGTAGGAACTACTCTCGATCAGCGGGCATGCCAGCTAAACCACATTGCAACCTGGAGTAGGTTTCCCTCTTTGTCTCGCGACCCACTGGAAGAATCCCTGACCCACAGAGATGTTGTCTTCCAATTGAGCTTTAAATTTTAAACTATTTTTTCAGGCGTTCTTTAAGCGAATTCATAACAGTGACCTACAGAAGATACAGATGGTCGTCGGTATGTTTCCTGAAATGTAAACTTGTTGGATTTAAATAAATTATGCACCGAATTAAATCTTGCCCAAAAGAATTGTCAGTTTTCTTTAAGAAAGTGGGTTACCTTCATTTCTGTGTTATTGGGGGCGGGGGTAGGATTAGCAACACAGTTCAGCCAGTCGTAACTTATAGCATATGATGACACTGTACTCCGAAGTTGCGCAAGACGATGTCAACGGCAAACTGAAGATAAGGGGCAGAAGGTGGCCGTCCCCTCACTGCAAAGTATCCTGACGGTATCTGTGAAGTACCGAGGAAAACCACAAGCACCTGAGCTATGAACAGAACCAGGCAGGCCTTCCAGTTGGCTGACTGGCAGTCGTCAGTATGTTTACGTGCTTGGTTAGGTGGGATGTTTTAAGGAACGGTGAACCCATATTTCTTTGCTATTTTGCATAACTTATTGTCCTTGATGTAAAACCGATACACACCTTTCCCACACATGAATTCTGATCATTCAACAGACACCCCTGCACACAACCAAAAACTGGTTTTTATTCTAGGCATATTTAGTTAATTAGGCTCCCAGCCGAAAAAACATATAAAAGCAGCAATTCTTAATGGAAGTCTCTATTTTGTCATGCACGATTTTTGCATGACAGCCTTTTAAAGTTGCTTCGTTCATTTAGGAACTTTCAGTCGCAGACTGAGTCATGACTCGACTGCTATAAGCGTTAAATTAAACTTTCGTGTCTGATTTTCGTCGCCTTACGACGGTTTAAACCTTTGAATTTACTTGCCCATATACCGGTATTTTAAAGCTATTCAGAA
Organism: Zootermopsis nevadensis; assembly: GCF_977971745.1. Lineage (NCBI taxonomy): Eukaryota > Metazoa > Arthropoda > Insecta > Blattodea > Termopsidae > Zootermopsis > Zootermopsis nevadensis. The sequence continues at coordinate 15,885,694 of NW_028259192.1, read as the reverse complement.
CCAAAACTTTTGCTTCTTTGTTCAGATAAACTGCTTATTTTATGTAGTCCTGAAGAACATATAACTTTGTAGCACCTGCTTTAATATAATCAGTAAACGCATTTGACGCACAGAGTATTTGTTTCGTATGATTCCCAAAACAAACAGCTATTCTTTCCAATGTAATGGAGACGTGTTGTGTTTCTTTGAGGTACGAGCTGATTCTTTTCATAGCATTTGGAAGATATTAGGCTTAAACTTCTGCCACGACATCTGTCTCGTGGTCGGGATACGAGCCGGGGGTCTGGTGAGTACAGAACAGATGGAGTGGTCCTACACCTCGTCACTGTCTAAACATTTCAAATATTATCATGTGCGGAATTTAACAAATGGCTGCACATTTTATGGCAGGTAGATTGAAACACACATCCGTGGGTTGAAATTGACATGCTTATGAAATGACACTTCTAACTACTTCTGACATAGGCGCCCAAATAAAAATTCACCTATCACGCCCACATATATAGGCGAGACCGACAGATTGATAAAAATTTGTTATATTCCTTCAGTTAGTGACCATAGAACACGTTTAATTTATTAATCGGACTGTTTTATGCTGTTGATTATGAAGATCGAATGGGAAGCATTTGTGCTTTGTATTCGGGAGGCCTCGAGTTCGTCTCTGTTACTCGGCATTGCTGTTATAAAATCCCTTTAGCGTGGCAGTGAAATATTTCCTTTCTCGGCGAAGAAGCGGAAACCAGTGTTAACTGGGTCGAGTTTTGCTTGATGGAACGTACTGCTGGATAGAGGGCCGTCTCTGTGCGTCTGATTGCCGCAATGCTGCTAACTGATCCATAGCCTCCTTGCAATGATCTCAATAGCTCGCCTTCAGATCCTATTTTGAATGTGATCAATCAAAAAATATCCTCGCCCCAGAGACATATTTCACTACGACCAATTTTAAAATTATTTTCACGTTTATGTATGATTTCAGGTTTTCACAGCGGTGAGTATGAAGATTTCTGTCTTCTGGGTTGTTGCGCCGTGTAGTATGGTAGATACTACACGGCGCAACAACCCAGAAGACAGAAGTCTTCATTCTCACGTTTATTTGCGGGCCTCCCAAAAGGCCACCACTGAGCCTTACGAACTTCTATTTTCCCCTCATTCCTCAATGAGCTTATCCTGTTTAATCCTGCATTAATCTGCGTAGTAAGGCTGAATTTTATGTTGTTTTGCAAAATGTATTTATGCTAACTTTCAAAGCCGAGTTGTTTCGAAGCCTGCAGGCCTAAGAACTTCTTTCATGTGTTTCATCAGCAAATGATATTCCAAGTGACAGAAAACCTACTATAGGAACAGTATGTTGGACATTGTCTGAAGTACATTTGATATACACGACGTTTCGGGAATTGGGTATAATCCCGTCTTCGTATAAATGGTTGTAACGCTGACAATTTCTCATTAATAAAAACGATCGGTATCGAGCCCAGGACCTTTCTATTTTAGGTTAGTATGCTAACCATTAGGCCACACAGGTTGTATCACGACAAACTATCACCTGATGGCTAAAGTAGAGCCAACTTCCGAAACGTCGTGCGTGTATCCTAAATTTGGAATGGACTTCAAGACTTTCTTTGTTGTCCTTTACATAATTTCGGTTACAACCGTTTCACCAAGAGGTGATGTATCTTTGGTGAGGAATTTCGGTGGACTGGTGCCAGTGTGTGGTGCGGTGTTATTACTGTGGCAGCAGTAAACTTGGAGCAGCTTCATGCATTCCAACCACAGCAATAAATTATTTGTTCGGCCGTCCAGCACGACCCACGCGACGTAAGGACCTTGATGCTGGACCTTACAACCGTTGGATGACGATTGGATCGGCTTTGGACCAGCCCTGATTTCACTTAACTCTTGAGTGAGAGACAATATACGAAATACTAACTGCAGTGACGTCATTCAGAATATTGAAGAACGTTGCTTAAATTGAACGTTGGAGAAAAGCACAAAAAAGGGCAGAGTAATATCTTCTTCCCTCAGTTGATTATGTTGAAATCTGTTTCGACATTTTTGCTACCTTTTGAATTGCGTCGATACATCTAATAACGTCCCATTCTTTTAAAACAGGCCTATCTATCCTTTCTTATTGTGCGAGAAACTTCGGAAATTTTGGTCTGTATGCAGGCAACATGAAGTTCAACACATAAAATGTGGACTGTACACGTATAATGATATATATTCTTTTATCTGCATGTTTTTATATACATTATATGCAATAAAAATATACTGATGATAATGTGAAAAATTTGTTAAAAAAATGCAAATCACAACCTAGGCTAGGGTGTGTTTATTTTCAGCACATTTTCACAAAACGAATAAGTAATGTAATGTATGTCTCCATAAAAAAAAAGCTTATTATCTTTTTAAAATATTATTGCATAGATTTTAACTTGAGTGCGATCTTTTGCACAATAAGACCGACTGTAAGTCTGGCAATGAAAGTATCAGAAAGGAGCCGCTGCTGGTACCCGCACATCTGCAAGTCGTCAACTAGAAAACATCAACGAGGTATAATACACGTCGGAAATCGTTGACAAAGTTATTATAATCCCGGCAAAGAACAATCGCTAACAATAAGGATTTATGATAGGGTCATTTGGGATTATGGAATTGGTGGTAACTTTTCTTTCATAGTTTGCCAGGAAACGGGTGGGATTTCTTCTGCGTTTTATCGCGCCGTTGCCAGAGATAGGGTTAAAATACGTTTTCGTATTTCAAATGTCTCCTCGTGAATATAACACCGTGTCGCGGGCAACATGTTGCCAGCGAGCTACAGGTTGGGCGGGCCTGTTTTACACTGAAGTACATGTTTGTTCTGATAGACGCTTGCCGACATGTCACAGGTGCTTGCTACCTCCAACGTCAACCCTCTGAAAGTTCGGCAAACTCGTACCAGACTACAAGTCGCAACGACACAGAAGACGTCATAAAAGTGTAAAGCAGACGCCGACGGGCCAGTCCACGACGTTTCCAAAACGCAAGGGAGCGCTGCTGAAACGCGCGATACCGGCATTGGAAGTGTGCAATAAATTATTGAGGATGCAACGTCGCAATTTGTATTTCTGTCTGCCTGCGGGTCACCCGCCTTCTTTCGTGTTTGACACAGCCATGTCATCTCGTGTCGTTCCAGCGTAAACGTCCGTTCTGAATCGCGGCTTCGCACGACGCGGGATATTTTACCCACTTGTGAACCCGTCACTCGCTAGGTTCTTTGGGTTGTTCCATCATTTGGGTGGTAGAATTATTACCGGACTGTTCTGCACGTTCATCTCTTCGTCCCACAGAACTTGTTTCTATATACGGAATTGCTGCCAGGGTATAAGATGTACAGTTACGAATTAATGCAGAAAATGAACCAGATATCGAGATGTCACCAAAAAGTACTTTCTCTCTTTCTTTTGGACTTCATCCATGGCGCATTCTGGAGACAGCTTAAGGTTGGGTTAGCTGATTGCATACTCCAAGCGACTCTTATGGGCAAATTTATTGTATGTAAGAGGATTTCTGTCTTCTGGGTTGTTGCGCTGTGTAGACTGGTCGATGTTTACCAACGTTTCAGAGGTCATACTGCCTCCGTCATCAGGGCGATTCAACGGCCTGGTAAACATCTACCATACTACAACAACCCAGAAGACTGAAATCTTCATACTCATCGCCCTGATGATAAAGGCAGTATGACCTCTAAAACGTTGGTAAACATCGACCAGACTACACAGCGCAACAACCCAGAAGACAGAAATCTTCATACTCATCGCCCTGATGACGGAGGCAGTATGACCTCTGAAACGTTGGTAAACATCGACCAGACTACACAGAGCAACAACCCAGAAGACTGAAATCTTCATACTCATCGCCCTGATGATGGAGGCAGTATGACCTCTGAAACGTTGGTTAACATCGACCATACTACACAGCGCAACAACCCAGAAGACAGAAATCTTCATACTCATCACCCTGATGATGGAGGCAGTATGACCTCTGAAACGTTGGTAAACATCGACCATACTACACATCACAACAACCCAGAAGACAGAAATCTTCATACTCATCGCCCTGATGATGGAGGCAGTATGACCTCTGAAACGTTGGCTAACATCGACCAGACTACACAGCGCAACAACCCAGAAGACAGAAATCTTCATACTCATCGCCCTGATGATGGAGGCAGTATGACCTCTGAAACGTTGGCTAACATCGACCAGACTACACAGCGCAACAACCCAGAAGACAGAAATCTTCATACTCATCGCCCTGATGACGGAGGCAGTATGACCTCTGAAACGTTGGTTAACATCGACCAGACTACACAGCGCAACAACCCAGGAGACAGAAATCTTCATACTCATCGCCCTGATGATGGAGGCAGTATGACCTCTGAAACGTTGGCTAACATCGACCAGACTACACAGCGCAACAACCCAGAAGACAGAAATCTTCATACTCATCGCCCTGATGACGGAGGCAGTATGACCTCTGAAACGTTGGTTAACATCGACCAGACTACACAGCGCAACAACCCAGGAGACAGAAATCTTCATACTCATCGCCCTGATGATGGAGGCAGTATGACCTCTGAAACGTTGGCTAACATCGACCAGACTACACAGCGCAACAACCCAGAAGACAGAAATCTTCATACTCATCGCCCTGATGATGGAGGCAGTATGACCTCTGAAACGTTGGCTAACATCGACCAGACTACACAGCGTAACAACCCAGAAGACAGAAATCTTCATACTCATCGCCCTGATGACGGAGGCAGTATGACCTCTGAAACGTTGGCTAACATCGACCAGACTACACAGCGCAACAACCCAGAAGACAGAAATCTTCATACTCATCGCCCTGATGACGGAGGCAGTATGACCTTTGAAACGTTGGCTAACATCGACCAGACTACACAGCGCAACAACCCAGAAGACAGAAATCTTCATACTCATCGCCCTGATGACGGAGGCAGTATGACCTCTGAAACGTTGGTTAACATCGACCAGACTACACAGCGCAACAACCCAGAAGACAGAAATCTTCATACTCATCGCTGTGAAAACCTCAAATCTTACTTATTGTATGTAACTTTGGGTTCTTTCTGAATGGACTTCTTCTCACTTTCATAATACAAACTCCAAAATTCCTTTACTAGAAAATTTTCTGAAATGCAGTTAATAACTTCGATGGCACAGTCGGCGTACAGATTCCGTCTAGGTCAGAACCTAGAATAATTACCAGTATTCTAGAGTGCACAATATTTCATCTGAGCTGTCTTCTCATATTTCTTGCTTTTAGGCACAAAGTACAAGTTGAGTATGTGCCCTCGATGTCTGTTCGCATGTATCTTGCTTAAAAATCTCCGGATTGCGGCTTAATTTGTGGCTTTCGCATTGATGTACCCCAGCCAATAATTCGAACATCGCGAAAATCTAACCTAAAAAAGTACATTCTGTGACGAGCACTCAAACATGCGTAATGCAGTTTAATGAATGTCGCTCTGACCTTGTATAAAGTTTACTGGTGTTCTACTTGAGACACAGACATGTGTTCCACCTAATTAGGCCCTTATGTGTTACGTTCAAGTGATTTTTTGACATACAATTTATTTTTATTTTCCTATTTCTGTAACGAATTATTTTTACACTCTTTATACGATACGGCTGAGAATTTGTCTTAAAACCCTGTTTTTAGGAATGGATTTGAAGCCACACAGTTCACCAAGAATTTGTACCTTTCAGCAGCTTTTGCAATTAAGAACAGTAGGCCTGCCACAGAATGTCTAGAACTGAGCAACATCACTTAACGAGGAACTAAAGTATTTTACTTAGACCACCAGGTAATGAAACGAATAATGTCGACATGCTTGGTTATGCAAGATTGATACGGATAAAAATAAAAATATGCACGAATTTTTGGAAGGAAGCGTAAAAGTCATGAAACTGATGTTAAAGAAAATGTTTGTAGTGTTGCCACCTTTATGAGGCAGGTAGAGAGTTCGTCAGTGGCACGATAACCACCACAATGAAACGGTAGTTACAGGGATTGAACATGCAACTGTGGCTTTAGCATATCGTGATTTCTGCCGTCAACTAACTTGCTGATTTCTTCCTTTGTTCTGGATGACTACAGCCGTCCAACGAGGGCGGGTACCTCCGTCGCAGCCTCCGGGTCTTCCGGGTCAATTTGCTCTTACCAACGGTGACGCAGCTTCAGCAGCAGCGGCCGCAGGCCTCAACGGCCACTCGTACCTGTCCAGCTACATCTCGCTGTTACTTCGCGCCGAGCCCTACCCCACGTCGCGATATGGCCAGTGTATGCAGCCCAACAATATCATGGGCATCGACAACATTTGTGAGCTAGCGGCGAGACTACTGTTCTCGGCTGTGGAATGGGCGAGGAACATTCCCTTCTTCCCGGACCTTCAGGTCACGGATCAAGTGGCACTGTTGAGACTCGTGTGGAGCGAACTGTTTGTGCTGAACGCGTCGCAGTGCTCCATGCCTTTACACGTCGCACCGCTGCTGGCGGCGGCAGGACTTCACGCGTCGCCGATGGCGGCGGACAGAGTGGTAGCCTTTATGGATCACATCAGGATATTCCAGGAACAAGTCGAGAAGTTGAAGGCGCTCCACGTGGACTCTGCGGAGTACAGCTGTCTCAAGGCCATCGTGCTCTTCACAACAGGTAAGGCCCTGCCTTTTTGTTTGCCGTCGCCGGTGTTATCAGAATATTAACCGCCCACTCACCGTGCCCAGAGTTTAATTTCCAATTACACGGAGTGTAAGTTGTATAAACCAGGGATGTCCAAGCAGTTCAAAGTCGGGTTACCGTCAAAAGTGGAAAGCAGTGACGGCATGGTAAAAGCACGAAGCAATTATATATATATATATATATATATATATATATATATATATATATATATAGCATATGTGTCGAAGTATAAATGATGAACCACTGCAAATGGGAACCTTCAATACCTACTCGTGGCCTTCCCAATTCTTTTCACTTTCTAAGCTGGTGACCGTCGCTTTGACCCATATTAAATTTTGGGTCTGTTTCAGGCTGTTGAGTGACACGCATTCCTTTTCGTGTTGCTGCTGACTAGCACTCTTCCATCAGCGGAACGCTCCGTCCATCTTCGTGCTAGTTTTCACTGGCCAATAGATTTCTAGTGACATCAAGAAAATTGTAGATCTGATCATATGAAGTCTTCTGTACAATGGGAATATTTACACCGATTATAGAGTTTTCATACCAGCGAGTTTTGGACATAGAGCGTATTTTCCAACGTAAACGTTCAGCAGTAAGTTCTCTGCAGAAATGTTGTACTATATACTTTATATTATGAGCTTGATTCTATTCCATTACAAGCAATGTTCCATACCTGCCAAATTGAAGTAATCCCTATTTTGAGGTACCCCAGTGCATGAAAGCATGTAAACAATAACCTGATGACGTCAGACGAATATGTAATCAGGTTACAGTAGCCATATAATAGGCTGGAATAATAACAATAATAATAATAATTACAAGGACCTTCTCATAGAAATACAGAGAATGTGGAAAGTGCAAGCAAAAGTAATTCCAATAATTATAGGAGCAACAGGAACTGTCTCCAAGTCACTCAGAAAATATTTGGCCAACATCCCGGGTGAACACGACATTAGGGAACTTCAGAAAACTTACATTTTAGGATCTTCATACATCATTCGAAAGACGCTGCTGTAAAATATGTAGTCGTCTCTAACAATAAAACTATATAATACATGTAACATGTATTAAAAACAAAACGTATTTCGGAAATAGCTGCTGCTCTATGTACCTCAGGGGCAAGGTTTGTCTCGGGTACATGGAAGTAAATACCCCTATAAAGTGGTGAATAGATAAAATAATAATAACTACAACAACTCAATTTCACACATTGCTACGTCTCTTATTAAAGCTGATCCAACGTTTTGAAAGAACCGAATGTGATCTCTGGTGATAAATTGGTCGATTATTTTAAAGGTAACGTGTAAATACATACTTCTTAATGTATCCGGGTGTTAGAACATGCTTGTCATTCGAAAATCGCGTTCATATTCCCCCTCAAAATATATTACGGAACTTCCCATGACATAGGGAAATGTTGATTCTTGAACTTCAGATTATGAGAGCTATACAAAAGTTGTTCTTCCAGAACTACCTGGCGTTTTTAAGCGACGCAGCTGCATAGTGTCTTGAAGTATGCATGACTCAAGTTCAGTTGCCATGAAGGTCCTTGCTGTCATATATATATATATATATATATATATATATAAACAAATCACCAACTGTCCCGTTACAGCGCATCTCACCTTAAGAGGTGACAACAGGTGTGTCAAAGTAACCCTCCGTCTGCACCGACTGGACTCACGTCTTTCGGCAGCAAGTGATCTCGTCGGTAAGGTTCCACCCGCTGGAAAGTGTCGTGCAGGTATATATTTTCAATTTTCCTGAGCTTTTAGCCAAAGTACAATAAAATACAGGGAAAATTTTAAAACGTATTACGTAGTACCAGATCAACTTCATACGTCTGAAATAGGCCACGGTAACTTCCACATAGTTCCCTGTGCATACTACCGTACTAAATTAGCTGTTACATTATCACAACATTTGGAACTCGAAGGTTAAAATGCGTGGGCCCACAGCTGAAGAAATCCGTTCAAATACGTTTTAAGTACCAGTAACATTTCCAGTAACTCGTTTACCAAATTGCCAAGTAAAGTGTCCTTCGTTCCAGTAAGACTCTGAATTATCAAAGTCATTACGGATCGATTAAAAAACATCGTTGTGGTAACGAACACAGTGACCAATAATTCAGTTATGTTACAAATACAAACGCTTCCGGGCCAAAGTGTAATGAGATTAATTTATTTCCTTAATCTGCGCTTGAAATGAAATTGGCAAACGTTCAGTGTCATATTCCAAGGCCTTAAAATAATGCTTTACATGTAGAATTTGAGGTTTTGACTGCGGTGGATATGAAAATGGCACCTCTGAAACATCGATACGCTTCTACCAGACTACACAGTGCTACAACCCAGAAGACAGTCATCTTCAAGTTATCAATTCGCCGTGCGCATGTGCACACACGCGGCTTTGAGCAAGCCAATTCTAGTTTCATATATTTATTTCAATCCAGAGATGAAATTGTGCGAAAAATATCCGATCTACGCATAGCCTCCCAAGTGCTTTATTCCCTTCGGGGTTTCCGACTAAAATTTTGTATGCATTTATCATCACCCAATTCGTGTTGTGTCTCACATGAAGGTCATCCCTCTTAACAACCTACTGAATGTATTTAGTGAGAAGTCGTGTTTAGGGATGACTAATTTCTTCATGCAGAGGTACATTATACCCGGAGAGAATGTTTCTGTGGAAGAAATTCATATCATGGGGATCTTGATTCGCCTGTCACCCAAATTGAGGTCATGCTGTCCGCAAGTCACTGTTAGGAAGCAGGAGGGAAGAACTTTTTAATTTCAAATTTCTCTTTCGATCATTCTCAGAAGGAACAGTCATGAAAAATCATGGTCAGAATTGACTGCCTCGGGATTTGATTCATGTATCTTCCGAATCGCAGGCAATCTTGTTACTCACAAGCTACCGCTCTCGCCGAGGAAAGATAGTGCTTGATCACTGAACCACATCGCACCTGAAGTTATAATGCAACGTGATGTCGTGAAGAGAAGCCACTGTCAAGTTAACCACGACTGCATTTACCACAGCAACCAGGACCGACAGACGAGGGGCTAACATTCTTACAGCGGCGGGAGACAGGGTCGTGACTACCTCGAGTCACGAACTCGATGCTTGCAAGTTCACTTGACTCACAACGCTGGCCAACCGGCGACAGCCAACTGCCAAAACCTCCTACGTTTTACTGGCGTGTATTTTCTCTCTGAATGCTGTCTAAAGCTTCTTGATGCGAGACATTTATTAAAAATGTTTGTTTAAGACGGGTTGTGTTTTAACTAGGAAGTTGCGTTGATTGTCCGGACGAATTAAAAATAACTTAGTTCACATTTAGTATTTAGAATATATCTGTCTAGCGCTTACCTGTGGGTTATGATATAGCGTCACCAACATTCAACCATTACATTTGAAATTTGAAGCCGTTGTAATCAAGGGGACATAAAAACATCGATATTGGGTTGATATCATTTGTGACCAATTCCAGAGGAAGCAGTGCATTGTCTAATCTTATGTTAACTTACGCCTTCTCGCCTCTTCAGGCTTCGAGGTCCCCATTACTTCTAAGTTAAGCTCAGAGACAGTCTGCTCTGACTGAGGTTTTCCTCAGTTCCTGTAGATATATGCCAGAATAGTTTTGTGGTTTACGTCACGACGGATTCCTTACACATCCTTTCTAATTATTTATTTACTGTAGTTTGGCTTTCAACCGAAAGCCGAAGTTATACGTTATAATTTATATCCTATAAGGCAGCCATCTTCATTCTAATCGCTGTGGAAACAGATATCTCAGCAAATTGTGATTTAATCTGTTTTCGTTTCACTTGGTAATATCCCTGTTTATTCAAATTTTGTGTGACTTGATGTATACCTAAACTGTACCTTGATTTAGGTGAAATCTTGATAAAGTGGGACTCACTTCGAGTTATACTACCCGCTGAACCCCTGGACTGGCGACAGCCACTATCCGCGGTTGTCCATGCAAATGATGGCCTCCCTGGAACGCGACATGAACGTACCCCCACGAACACCGTGATTTGAGGGTTTCAAATACGGAGTGAGAAGGAGACAGATTTAAATGAGTGTGAAGGCGCGCATTTACTATACAGTCGCCACTGAAATGTGGTTTGATTTAGTTGTTTTATGATCAAATACGCTGCAAAGGTCGGCAAAAAGATTTGCAGATAAAAACGATGTAAGGCGAGTGAGTATACACAACAAAAATAATAGCCACGATATAATAAATGTCATAAATGATAAATACGCTAGTGGGAGAATACCAACGTAACACACAAGAATGCAATGTAATAAAAACAAAGCAGAATGTTGAGAATACAGTAGTATCAGTCCAACACAATAGAACTGGTTTTCAAATGCGATTTCCATCACACGTGAACTCCATCTTCTTCTTCTTTTAGGGATTAGGTCGTATGGCGTATGCCAATTTAGAATTAACTTCTGAAATTATGGGTCGTTTTAAATATTTAGCAGGACTCTTGTCGTGGCTAATCGCAAGCCCCCTGCCTCTTAAGTCTTATAAATCAACGCGTATATTTACTGGCTGTGAGTGACAGAATCATGGTTCCAGCCTGGTGCTATGTCTATCTAGTGGTTTAGAAAGTTCATTGGTGTGACAAGCTGATGAGTTTCCAGATTCACTGTGTAACGATGTGTAAGACGCAGAATTTTGGAAACTGGTACAAGAAATTAAATCGTATATCTGAAAGGGTAATTTCGTGTAAATTGTTTTATTATTAACTTTGAAGAAAGCATGTAGCAGGAATTGGGGTAATTACAAATGCATACATAAATCTTGTCGGAAGACCTGAAGAGACTGTCAGTAGCCGAGACTTAAGGGAACAACATTAACGAATCTTGCATAAAATTTCGTATGAGTGTGTGATTGGACTCAAGTGGCTCAGGACATGGAGGACAGGCGGGTTGTTGTGAACTAGGCAATTAACCTCCCGGTTCTGTAAAAGACAAAGAATCTCTTTACCAGCTAAGCGACTATTAAGTTTACAAGAACTCCGCCATATTGACCCCGTTCATTATTAACCTTTGGAATATGAAGCTTTTCAAAATTTTATTTAAGGATTCAATTCGTACCTCAAATAAAATACGACTCGTCACTATTACAAGTACCAACTGGTTAGTGTTGTTTAAGGAAACGATTTCTGCTAATTCTGAGAATCATACGTACATAACTCATAAATACACTGTTGGCAAAATACAGTTACTCAGCGTTAAAGATAGGGGTACATAGTACCATTTGGCCTTAAGAGGTTAACTAGAGAAAATTAATGGCTTCATATTATCTTTCGAAACAGCTAGGAATGGCTTTATTTCAGTATTCAGTCCCGTTTCTTATGACGTTCGGCAATGCCTCAACACAGACACCAACTATTCAAAATACTTACTATACAGTTTAAAAATCCATAACAAAAAGCAGAACAGTATAATACACGTTTAATCTACGCAAGCGTCTGTAATTACTTGTATTGTGTATGAATAATAAACAGTTGAACTTGTCAGGGAACTCAAACAGGTTCTAGCAGAGTCCTTATGTATACAAATAAAGATAGGAGTCATTGTGGGTGAGAATATTAAGGTACTATTTCATAAGAGACTGCTATATGTTAGATTAGGTGTGTGCGCTTTGCAAGTTCTAGACACTAATGGTTTTGTTAAACTTTTTAAAATTAGTGAAAATATGGTCGGAAGTTGAAACACATTATAAGATACATTGCCGGCTGTACTCTTAAATGCCACAAAGTGTACAGAATATTAATGAACTGTACTGGTTACGTAGTAGTAGTGTAGTTTCCTTCAGGGTTCAAGGCTCGTTTAAGTAGTAGAAATTGTGGCTTAGACGAAAGAAAATTATCAATCATTCATAGAATATAAATTATTTTTATATAACGCAATTTGTAAAGAAATGATGCTGTGACTAGCCTAACAAATAAATTTGACCTACTGACTGGAATAATCAGTATATGCTCAAATAAAGCTTATCATCTGAGTCACTTGTTTTGTTACATGCGCAGAAGCTTTCAAATCAGTTCTCCCCGTGGTTATGCAATTGCTATTTGCTATATCGATGTTAATAAAAACCAAATACAGTTCTTTCTGTTTGTCGTACTTTTGTAAGACACGTTTAGTTTTAAATCGTGTATGGAATAAATATACAGTATAAACATGAAAATAAATTCGTATTAATTTAGTCGTTTCTGTAGTCTTGCGTTCTAACACTAAACGTAAAACTCGTTTTACAGTTATCAAACACAAATTTAGTGTAGCAATATAGGCAAAGAGTAAATGACAGTCACAACTCAGTTTTAGTGGCAACTGCATTTCAGTGTGGCTGCCAGTTGTGATGCGACAAACATGCCCGTGGAAGGTACTTGCTGGAGATAAGTCCCGCCCCTTACTGCAGCCAACTTTCTTTCCGTATCACCCACATAATCTCCGATGTAGCCTCTGCTTTCTCCCTGCTCATGTCACGCAAAATCACGAGCGTACCGAATAATTAACGCTAACTAATATGGGACTTTAACTAACCATGGGCATCTCTTGTTAATCAGGCAGTAAAGACAGCGGAAAAGAACTAAATAAAACGCAACTCTAGTGAAATAATGAATTGTCGAAGTTTTGGAACAGGAGTGGAGTTAAATACAGCAATCATATTTTTTTTAAATCTTGAAGATAATGATAATTGTCTTCTGTAATGTTGCGCCTTGTAGTCTGCTGGAAGTTTACTGACATTTTAAAAGTTCTTGCTGCCTCAATCATCAAGGCGCACGACTTACTCGTGGAAACATCGTAAAAACAAATATATTTCAGGTAATGGGCAATAAAATACTAAAAAAAGGAGCAGTAAATTAACTATTATCACAAATCTTTAGATAAAAATACACATATTACATTCCTTAAATTCTGAAGTCATTTTCGTTGCATATTTTTAAAATAATAAGTAATTATAAGTACTTTGTGTAGTACTATATTTTATGTTGTACTGATTTACGATAAGACGTTCCTGAGCAAATCGATAAAGTTCGACACTGAACTAAGCATAAAACAGCGTTATGCTGGATCGGTACGAACCAAAATTAAATTTCCAGATTTGAAGTGCAGGCCAATACAAAATATAACTAAAATACATTAAGTATTTTCGTATATTAAAACAGATGAATACGACACGAAGAATTTGAAGTTTTTACGGCGACTGAATGCAGTGAAGTAATCTCGCGTGATTGGACTGAATTATGGAGTTACAGTCCAACGTTTCGAAGACTGTGACTCCATCATCCGGGTTGATAACCCTGATGATGAAGGCAGAAAATTTACTGGATACGATGTCCCTTGTATGTGTTTACTTTGTGCATATTGTGCAAAGAACGTGTGGAAAAACTTCATGAGAAAATGTCTGTTTTCTAAGACGTACAGTATAGTTCGGTGGATATTAACCGACGTTTCAGATGAACGTATTGCCTCTTGTGGTTCAGCCATGCTTCCACATTTGGATGAGTAAAATCCGAACTGCTATATCTTAATTGTACGGACTGTTCCAGTTAAAATGCAACTCTAAAGACAACATTTGTAAGATTTGGTGACCAAAATGAAAGAAGACATAATTTTGTAGTTTAATAACACCAATTTTAACAACTAAGTTTATGTATTGACGGAAATAAATAAATATATTACTGAAGACATAATTTATTTGTAGTTTCTTCAATGATGCGGAGTTTCTCACCTGTCAATACTGTCCGACGCCGGACATGATTGCTTTGGTCGCCGCGTATCTTCACTGAATTAGACAAAACATAATTTAACCTTATTCTTAGACGTGTCATATTCTTTATTTACGCTTGATTGATCTCAACGAAACGAATTTGCACCAGTGCTATCAAACGGAAGCCTTCATCAGGGGTTGCACTAACTTTCGTCTCTGTTATCCCTTTTCGTATTTAACTCTTATCCTTGTAGCACCATATTATAAAGCAGATTACATCCGTTTGCAACGTTAATGTAAACAAAAAATGTACAATACCGGTACGCGCCTAATTATATCCTAATGCCTATACAACGGCAAGGCAGAATTGGTAGTCCTCGGCTGCAAATAGCACTAATGGTCGGTCACTTGTTTAAATGGCACTGAGGGTGTAACAACTCCCATGGTCATTCTTTAAAGAAAAAACTCTAAGGAAGCATTAAAACACATACGCACTTGGTGTTATTATATGTTTGCTGTATTAATTACCGGTTTTTATTAACTTCGTAATTATATACTATCCTAGTTAATTACTCGTGGGCCATTTACTACTGAATATAATTGTCTTTTCAATTGCAATTATTCTGCAGAAGCTGAGACAGTATTTTTTACGCACAGTACTGCAGGGACGTCCAGTAGATCATGTTCATGACACGTCCTAACAAAAAGTGGTTAACAACGAGAAAAGGGGAGTGCAGCATCCACTGGCTTCTTGCAAATTCTAAACCGTGCCATGATTTAAGAATTAATGCGTGCAGTATCCATTGCATAATCTGTTTGAAATGGTATCTATAGTTTGGGAGATTGGCTGCGCTGAACATATAGCATGCATAAGCGAGAGTAGAAATGTATACAGTAATATGGTTTTCAGATAAATGGGAAAGCTGCCATTTGGCAGTGTTAACATGAAGTTACGAAGAATGAAGTAATCTGGTTTCATAGACAACTGTTTCAACCCCGTCCTGTCTTGTGAGTTAGCGAAGGAACAGAGGTCTAATAATTTCATAAAAGTTTTGAGTAAAATATCGGGATAAAGCATTCAAATGGGAGTATATTATATAAATTGGCAGGTAACTGGAAAAAAAATTATGTTGTGGTGCAACAAATTTGATAAAATTTTAAGTTTATTGGCATTAACACTGGCCACTGCTGAATTCTTGTTATCAATGTTTCATTTGATGTAACGAAGAAGTTCCCAGCTAATTTAACGTTAGTTCGATACAAGTTTTTTTTATCGCCCAGAAAGCTTCCATCCAATGGAATATTCGCCCGTAAACAACAAAGATTTTTGCGGTTCTGAACATAAACAGGCTTGTTATACGTCAGAGACAGCAATGCGGACACAAAAAAGCAGAGTCTGTGTTGGTTAAATTGTTGTACAAGATGAAAGATGTGGCGGATAAGCCTCATGAATATACATGCTGATCGTTGGCAGATATCCACTCACACACACAATACTGAAAACCCGTCCATCTGTCTGAGCGAGCGACGTCCAGCGAGAGCTAGTGCTGGTGAAAGGAGCAGTCAAGCCTTGCTTCAGGATTTGTGGGCCTGAAAACGGCTTCACAACTCAGCGTACGTGGCGCATTCATGTCTGTATTCAAACGCAAGATCACACATGGAGATTTTTTCCCCCCCGCCATTGACATCGTTTCTCTTCAACCTTCCATGTTTTTGTTCCATTAGAATATTTTAAATGTTGAAACTGTATTTAATAAAACTACGGCACAATTTTAAACCGTGTGTAAACCGGGCGCCGATCCGGAAACTTTAGGAACTAAAATGTTAAGGGATTTAGTGAAAATGTGCTGCTAAAATTCGCGGAAATTTTGTCTAAGCATACTATCCCTTTAAAATTTAGTCGCCCAGTGGAATGATTAAGAAAATATCAGTCACGCAGATGGGATTTACTCATTATTCCATCTTACTGAAATCACCACTGGTGACACTGATACACTCAAGTAACAATACGTGGTGTTTGAGAAAACATTCATTAGCATACACGAAGCTAGGTGAGATTTCAAATACTTCTAGTTCACACGCTGTAACATTATAGCCTAAGAAGTTGATGGAAGAAATTTCAACCGACAACAGTTGCTGATCACTGCTGAACTCTCCATTTGTATCAATGATCTCATCCATAATTTACTACAGTGAGGATATTTGACGGCTGTGCCGCTGAGACTAGGAAAATCGCCAACCTATGTCGTGATCCCCCATAAAGGAAAGGCATTGCCGCGCCGATAGCAGAGCCGCCAAATATCGCCACTGTAGCTTGTTCATTACTACATGATCCCTGTTAACTTTTTGCAGAGTTTCACTGTGATTTATTATTGATGTCGAACGTGATTTTTGGTGCTGGCAGCGTGTAGAAGTTAGCTTGTTACCAAGGTTTTAGAGGGCAATACTGCCTCTGTCGGGGCTGAAGTGGAAAAGGTCGACAAGTAGACACTTCCCGACATTCCTTACATCAAAGAATTACGTAAATTTACACATGCATCTTGTATCGTCCGCTATATACAGTTTATTTCTTACCAGAAATGCTGGATTGATGACTACGTGACAAGTAGGCCTGTCTCTTGTTGACAGCAATCTTTATGTGTGTGGTTATTTCATTATTCTACCTAGCATATTTACATCTGTTAAAAAGCTGTGTTCAACAAGCGGAAGAACCAGATGTCTTTCGACACAAATAATTCTGCAGCGGCCTACATAGCACAGTTTCTGAATGTCATGAACATCGTGTACTCTCATGAAATATTCAACCTCGATTGATTCAAGATTATTGTTCTCTGGGTTGTTTATGCAGACTAATATTGCAACAATATTAGCCACAAGAAGTATGTCACCGACTGTTGTCGATGGAACTGTGATTGATGTTCACTCAGCTAACTGTGTCGAGTAAGACGAATGCCTTGCCTGTTACACGGATTACTTTTAATGGCGCGGCCCCAAATAATTTATTCATAGAAACGAAAGAAGTGAATTCTGCGAATGTCTTTGACTGATTTATGTGAATTTACGTAATACCGAAGTTTGGGGATCTTTACATATTTTATATCATTTGTTTCATTGTGCATTTATGTTTTTTGTTTCAGATTTTTAGGACGAATTAAATTCAAGAACTGATTAGACACTTATGTGATAGTTGATTTTGTCCAGATTAAATAACATGCTCATCCCAAATTTACAGAGAATTAATGTGTGGTATTTTCACTAGGAAGTGCACACTATCAGTGGTCGCATGGGAATAAGTTGGTGGCCAGTCTAATAGATTCAGCTCTGATTTTAAAAACGTGCTTCGCGAAAGCCGAATGTGTGTCCGAGATTCCGCGAGGGGGTTTATTTATGTCCGACAAACGAACGAGAAAACTAACTCACAATCAGATAGGGTGACTAACGCCATGGATCACATACTGAACTAGTTCACACCGTCAGCCTCTTTCACTAAGAACACATTTCAATGCCCTGTATCCGTTCCAGTTATCCAATACGTCGAGGAAAAAAAGTACGTTACTGTGAAATTTTCTTCACGTAATTACATCTGCACAAATGTTTCTTCACTGAATTAAACAACTTGAAAAATAAAAGTAATTTCCGAAATGGAAAATCCTTGAGAAGACACGTCTTGTTACGTCAGAACAGAGGTTGCCACTACATCATTTGCATTGTTCAAAGTTTAGTTTGTGCTTTAGACAAGCAGACACACACAACAAAAGAGTGCTAAGTGAAGCAGTAAGCATTTTAAATTTTGTTTTATAGGAATTTCCGTATTAGAAAAGCAAAATGTAGACTTCTCAGATACTATCTTCAAATGTTCGTCGTATTTTCTCAGACATCTAAACACGATGGGCTATTGGAGTGTACGTCAAATGTAGTTTTGCGAAAGCTGCTTTGAAGCTTTCCACTAAGATAATAAAACAATAGTTTCGGACAGATGAGTGGAAATCCAAACGCTCGTGGGTTTCTTCAGGGAGGTTACCTTAATCGTATGGAAGTTCGCACAAGTTGATGAGAAAGTAATGTATGAATGTAGAGCTAATTTAACGCTGGATTCTTGAAAATTATTTCAATAATTTTATTGAACTTTTAAAACATAATTTGAAATACGTGGCCATGTTCCGTCATGTAGATTGACCCCCATACAATACGTTTGTTTTTAGAAACGTCAGCTTCAAAACTGTATTCCTGTCTGGGATAAGTTTACAACATTCATATATTCTAATGTAGTCTTATTAGGTACAACTGTGATCGATCGATGAAACGAGATACTGTCACATCGGTGTACGTAATTCTGTCAGATATCGCAAAGGGAAAGTGAGAGAGGCATCGTACCAGAGGAGATCTTGATTAACCCACCCAGCACGTAGAGGCCGTTCATGCAGGTTGATAACTGCTCAAGATGAAGTGTAAGCAACCGTATCGTCTAGTCCATGCTTCCGGCAGTAGAATCCATCGGGACACATTGACCGGTAGGACGGACGGAACCGACATCCAGCCATATCGTTACAAGCTGGTGGTGACAGCTTTATTTATGCTGAGGATCAACGCAGAGGGAACAATGGGTAGCCGCTGACAGACGCATCCTGACACTTGCTTATCTCCCCGTTAATAGGACAGTGTCCGAAACACTTGGCAGAAGTTGGCATCACGACCGGATCACACACGCCATCCCCTCCAACGCCACAACAATAAGTTTTTGTCAAGATACGTGACGTTAAAATTGAAACTTTGTGAAGTTTCCTTCCAACTGACCAATGCAAAATTTATGAATAAGAAACACCTAGTGAGATATACAGGTACCTTTGACGCTGTGTTTGTAATTCCACCAGTCCAACATCACTAACACAATGCCAAGAATAGTCTAAAAGTCTCGCTCGTCTGATGCTGTTGACAACTTGAATATTCCTACGGGAACTGGCTGACATTCTACAAAGCTGGTGATAACCAAGTTATATTGAATTGTGCCTCTGTATGTATATAAGATAGCTTATATAGAACAACAAGAAATAACTTCATTTGCTGTTTCGCCCTCCAGTTTTGCTTGATGAGTTTACTATATCGCATTATTTTTAATAGCGATGCAATAGAACTGAGCAGTTTACATCAACGGTGGGGCCATCGAACAACAGTGGCGCAAGAAACAGTTTTCGAACTTTGTGTCTTTGTATTTGTCTTTTTATGAGAAATAATTAGTTTGCGCCAGGACTTGCACGCTGTAATTGTTAAATCAAACTGTTCTGGCAGGAATGACACACGTGAGCCAATGACAGAACACCTTCACTAATGTGTACGAAAAGTTACGCATAATGAAAACAAACGTGTCAGATTGGAAGTTTGTTTTAGCGGGCAGTTAGCTTGGGGATTGTAAACACTTATGCTAACAGACATGTCAGGCATAATGCACAGAACTCGGTAATCAGTTGTTCAGATTGGAAATAAACTTACGTAACCATAGTAATCAATGGAGAGTTTTTCAGTGTTTTTGTTTTTAACTGTGCCTGATCTGTTTCGAAAGAGTAAGGACTTCATTTTTCCCATACCTGCCTATTATTACCATAATCATAATTATTGTTGTTGTTTCGCAACTGTTGAATGTGTATAAGCACATACTTTGCGATCAATCACACCACGGCCAGTACATCTGCTGACATAGCTGCGAACCGGTTTCATAATATCCAAGCACGGAAATGATTTTCTTCATGCAAGACTGTGAATATATTGCAAGCTTTCGTTGTACACCGTTGTCATTTCAGCGGATAGACTACGATGTTGTATTAACGTAGAGAGAAACATGTCAGAATACTAGGCTCGAAATCCCTAATATGCTGGAGGGACTAGACTACCGAGTAGGCTTTCGGGGTCCAGTATTTTGGATCCTGGAAAACAGAAAGAAACGAGCACTAATATAGTATCCGTGAAAGCTTCACATCATAAACGAACACTAGTCAGCCAACCACCTGACTGGCGTTCCTGGGAACCATTTCATAACACACTAATCCGCCTGAGATTCGAAGTTTCAAACTGTGAGCACCGTGTCGATTTTATACGATCAGTCAATTACAAATCATGGTTATTAGTATTTCCCCCTGAGGACTTCATACCTACTTTACATCCGCGAACCTTCCGACCCAGTAATTCCGGATAATATTCGCCAGCTGTTATATACTCTTTAAGGGCATGGGATGTATGAGATACATACAGAATTTTATTCGGAAAATCCGGAGTAAACAGACCATTTAGAAACCTAGTTATAGATCGGAGTATAATATTAAAATGAATCTAAAAGAAATATGATATGGGGGTACACATTACATGCATCTGGCTTTGGATAGGACCAGTGCTAGGATCTTGAGAACAAGGTGATAAACATTCATGTTTCATTAAAGGCGGAGAATTTCCTGAGTAGCTGAGATGGTAGCTTTACGAGTACTCTGGTCCGTCTTTATGAGTTTTGTAGAATCGAATGTCAGGAGGATTTTGAATGTTTAATTTGACGGATGTGGAAGGTATTCGTTGTGGTCAATAAGGTTGTATTTCAGCACTTCCCTGGAAGTAACATGAAAAAACAACTTCACACACGTTGCAGGACTCCGTTCAAAGATTCGAACGCCGAGCGTTTAGAATACAAAGTAAACAGGGCTGCTAATCGCTTTACCCCTTCCTTACCCTTGCAAGTTGTCGCGCCATCAGACCTTCAGCACAGGACATGTAATAGACTAAAGAGTGAAGACGTCCTTTAAAATGATGACTTCGATATAAGATTCAGATAAGACATTCGCTGACAGAGTGATCATTCACGTTGTGGTAGACGGCTTTTTGCATCAGCTCCACGGAATCATGGACTGAAGCGGTCGTGATTGTAATGTAGTTGATTAACCTTGGCTAGCGACTTTTATTTCAGGGAATCATCTGTTTGCTTTCCCATTTCTATCGAACAACAGCATCGCATTCGAGGGGCTCGGACTTCAAATCTCGGTCTGAAAGCGGAAAAAATAGGCTTGAGTTCAATTCTAAAGGGTTTTGACGACGGTAGTTTACACTTATAATAATTCATTGTCAGGACTTTTTCCATCGACTGTTCTTTAAAACCACAACGTTTCGGAGGCCGATTCTGTCTCCGTCGTCAGGTGTGAGATACCTACTCTGTTGGGTCCCTTAGATAGAGCTAGTCTCTGTCACTGTCCAGTGACAATAATTTTAAGTCAATTCTTGTTCTTCTGTACCTACAAGCAAATTGGTAATGGCCTAATCCTTCCACTCTTTGCTCAGTTCATATGTAATTTTGAAGTACCCTTCCATTCCACTCCACTTAGTCCAACCTCTCGATTATCGCACTGGTGTTGATTTATTATACATTTTTGAGGTTTGAAGTTCTCGTGGGGGTCAATCATGCTCTGGGTTATAAAGCCGTGTGGTTTTTAGGTGGTTACAAACGTTTCTTGTTCCATCCGGCCGCCATAAACAGGGAGAATGGTTTGTCCCTGAGCAGGTCATGGAAGCCGACTTCGAACTCACTGCCCTGAGAACCTCAAATCCTACATGGAAGTCACTTATTCGCACTCTGAAGCATCGAAGTTCTTAAGGACATATCTTTCTTTTCCGTTCCGCCTTCCTCTGTCAATTGTCCTCGTAAGTACCTTCCTAAACAGTTACCCTATCGGGGACCTTCCATGAAGCACCCTTTTCAGGGATTTCCGTGGAAGTGCCATTTTAAAGGCATTTTCCTGTTTCCCCCCCCCCCCCCGTTTTCCTTCTTGCCGCCCACTCTTTCTAACTGAACCACACTCCTGCTTAATCTCTTCTACCCTGAAGGTAGAGGCTATAGTTCTTCCGAAACGTTGGCGACCACCGATAAGAATACATCGTAAAACAGAACATTCTGCCTTTTAGGGGCATTATTGTGAACGTGGTCAGTCATGCACAGCCCACGATGCAGTAGATCATGAACCATATCGTCTACTAATCTCTACATCTGTACCAACTTCTAGGATCGTATACAAGTAGAATCGAGCAAGAAGGAATTCTGCCATTTCAAGTAGCTGCTTCATTACATTTAATTTCGAACATTTACGAATATCAGGTGAACGTGGGACTGCATGGAACGATTTTATGTTAGACTGAGGCTATACAGAATATAATATTAACAAGGATTATGACAAGATGCAAGTACAAGATAGTGTAATTTTCACCGATGTTGTTAGGAAATTGAAATCCAGGAGATTGAGACAAAAAGGACAGCATGAAATCGCGGAAGCGATGAGAAATGCGTGCATGTTTTAGTCGCAAAACCTAACAGCAAGAAACCATTTGGAAGACCTTGGGATGGATGGAGATACCACACGTGCCTTAAAGAAACAGGATGTCAGGATACAAACTGAAGTTATATGGTTCTTTCGAAGACGGTAATGAATATTCGGGTTCCAAATATGGTTTGGGAATTGCTTGACTAGGTGATCGACTGTTAGATTCTCAAGAAAATACTTTCTCCGTGGAAGTGGCTATTCCTTGAGGGCGGGGGGATACGATCGTGGTGTGCAAATCGTCACAGCGCGGCCAACTACGATGCGACAGCGCGAGGACTGCAGGAAAATGAAAGCCTGCTGGGATGGTATTCAGAATTCTCACTATGCTAGCTGTGACGAGGACGAAGATGAACCAATAGCTAGTAATAGACGTGCTCCATGCTCTCGCCCACTGCAACCAATACATGACGTTGCTTCAGTGGCGTGAAGGGTGGATGAGAATAGTTTGAGTGTTACGTGTTCTGCATGGACATAATTTATTTAAAACTATATTTGACACATATTTTCGACATTTTCCGTTGTCATCTCGTTTGTTCACAATTCGGATGCTGGTCCCCGTTCCGTCATAGGTAAAAACATGAAGCCTATTCTGTTTTGACCATTGAATGGACTTAAATGTCAAAGGACTTATTAACTGATTCACGTATTGTGGGCATGATGACGGTTTTAAGTTGAAACGTTTCGCCTTAGATTATTAGATCAGAATTAAATGTTGTGCGTATAGCTGTTAATATAATTTCGTAATTAAACTTAAGAGCTAACTTCTGTGATAGGTGGTGAATCGTCTCCTTCGATAAAATCCATCTATAGTTCGTAAATCATGAAGGGATTATGAGTTTACAGAATGCTTAATTCAGTATCGATATACTTAGATATCAAATCCACCAACTTTTCTAGCCTGTACGTAGCTGCCAGTCTTATACTTCTTCCTAATTTTATCTCCATTTGTTAATCATAAGTTTGTTTAGTTCCCTGGGATCACAATGTAAGGCTAAGTATGTTCAAATTTAAGGCCTCTTAACTGTTCCTTCGGCTGTGCGGGTTAGTATATCGGCTGGTACACTGATTTTCCATTATGTTTATTTGCCTCTTAAGGTAAATATATGGGCATTACGTT
Organism: Zootermopsis nevadensis; assembly: GCF_977971745.1. Classification (NCBI taxonomy): domain Eukaryota; kingdom Metazoa; phylum Arthropoda; class Insecta; order Blattodea; family Termopsidae; genus Zootermopsis; species Zootermopsis nevadensis. The sequence continues at coordinate 15,861,753 of NW_028259192.1, read as the reverse complement.
CCAAAACCCACTGAATCATTCTCACACTCCAGTAGATGCTAATTATGCTCTGTGGGTAGGTCTGTAGCGTTTTTAAATAACCGACCAATCTTCGCAGTTGGAACCAGAATTTTTCACGTTGCTCCGTGACAGACTGCACGCCACCGACTTGTCTGTCCTACCGCCATTATGGCACCGTCTAAGTATAAAGTGATCAAGAGCGCAGTGTGTCAATTGAAGCAAGTTTGCCCGATCAAGTAATAACCAGCGAGAAGTTAACGGGCATTTCACTCCGTTCAGATTCCATTCATACCTCTCGGCCATTACGACGTTCGCTGTAGTTTTTTATGCCTCCCGAATTTATATAATCGTGTAAAGTGGATTTTGAAATATTGTAAACTGACAGAACGAAGCAAAGCCATGATAAAATCTCGAACAGAATACCGAGATCTCATTGTCATTGTAATTACGGTAGAGTGATTCTGTTGATTATGACTACTCGTATGTTCCGCTTAAGAGCGACAAGCAACAACATCCTTTCAGAACTTCGTATTTCTTATAATTCTGTGTTAACAGGCGGGAGATGTGGTATCAAAGTATAAATAATTAAAAGGAAAATGAGAACAGAAGGTTGTTCAGTAATGCCGTAAGAAGTCGTTTGATCAAACATGTGGTAACGTGAAGGTTACAACCTATCGTCTAGGATGTTGCGTGGTTTCGGAGTGCGGACGGTGATGGAGGTAGCAAACACCTCCGAAACGTCGATAAATTTCTACCAAACTAGACGACGCAACATCGCGGAAGACAGTAATACTGTCTGACGCAAGAATCTGAAATCTCACAAACATGTAGAAAAGTTGTAGGTCTCCAGAAAACACAAAAAGGCCTTAATTCTTTTCGACGTTGCGTAGTACCCCAGTGGCTCCGATGTAATAGTACAACAGTTACCATACTGCATGGAGTCAGGCATCCTTGTATTTCGTTAAACAATCGTCAAATCTATAAAACGTTCCAACTTAATTAACTGTATATTTAATTTCATATCGGAAAGAACGGCGTGCTCTCATGTGTTTAGCCAAATTTCTGCATTTAATCGATCGATTTAGGGCATGAGGCTATACACTACAGAAAGTGTTTAACGCAAATTCCCACACTTAAAAATTCCTACTACAGCTAGACGCGTGTTTTGTTCATTATAATTCTTGTTAGCCTTTGATCCTATCTTCTTCTAGTGTACTTCCGTGGCATGATCCACTTCCGTCTGTGAAAATAAAACTTCATATTTCCTTGTATAAACCACGAAAACGTAGCTCATTAGTCCCAGTGCATTTGTAATCAAGCTCATAAGCACGAGTAATAAATTCACAATACCCTTTTTGTGTTTACCAAATGTACACACGGTCTTTCAAGTTTTCTGAATTATTTTTGCGACCTGCAAAACACGGGGATCGAACTTTCAATGATCGCAATTAGTCGATACCATTGGTCCGTTTCACCCCTTTTTATGATACCAGTTGTTTCGGAGAAGCAACAATCCGACTGGCATGCCTCTCCATATTTCGAGCTTACGTATTTTACGCACTTCTTGCAGACAGTGACTCAACGACAACGCGTGTTGTTTTACCAATAAAGGCTTGATAGTGGCAGTCCTAATTTATCTTTTATATAACTGAAGATTTGAATTTCCAATGACGAAGATGTAAATATTTTTTGTTCAGTCAGTTTATGTGTATGTGTGACCGATAATAAAACTGCACGTTCTACATAATTCCTGCTTGTCTTCATCGGCAACGATTCTAGGAAAGTCGGCCACCATCGTTTGTATCTTTATAAAGAATCGATTTTTTTTCGATTTGTAACACTGGCGTAGCTATAAAAGTCACATCACTTGGGCATGAACTAGGAGTACGAATCATATTTAGGGGAATTAGGTACTTCTGCGCACTGTCAGTTCCAGTGCTGAGCAAGGTTAACTTTAGCTATGAAGCAAAGTGAGACTCATAAGTGGAAGGACCGACCTCCGTGGTTTATATGCGGCCAGTGTCACTGCCATAAAAACCACTTCTCAGTATGGCTGCCATTTAAGCGAGTGTGTGTGTGGGGGATGGGGGTGAGCTAAAGAATGACTCAGCTGCAACCCTCGTCGTAACCAAACTGGCGCATATTAATCTGTGTCTCTGCCGCTTCATGGTACAATATCCCCCCTTCCCCCTCCCATCTCACCTCCTACCCTCAACCTCCGTCTTCTCTCATATTCGCAGTTACGGGTAAGGAAGGGAGAGGGGTGGTTTTCACGATTGAGGGGGGTCAGTCGACCACGAACTATGGACCATGCGTTGGGGGATTAAAGATAATCCTCGTTCCAACTTCTCCCTAACCTCAACATCACTACCAAAGTCATCCCTCGTCCACAAAACAGAAACTCCATGAAGACCTACTCCTCCACCCACCTCTGCTCAGCAACACCGAACTTTAATAATTTTAATCAATCCCCTTTGTATTTTACTCACCCCCATTCGGTCGTCACCACAATCCGTTATTGTTACAGCGCCCTCATTCTCTACGTGTTATCGCATAGCGTCAAACTCCGGGCGAGACCTGAGGGGGTCTTCCGTCTTCCGACGAGGCCTTCTGCAGATTTGTTAGACATCGGGGAATATTATTTATACAGAAATTATATGCGTAATTACTTGCACCACGGACAGTGTCCATTGTTCTCACCGTGCACGCTCGAGGTCACAGATGCAATGATAGAAACATTATCGTTGTAAGTGAAACGATATCATTGTAAGAAGAGTGTACAGTTTTCCAACAAATTAATTTTAAGAATCTGTGGAATTATCTCGAGAAGGGTACAGTAAATTCCACGACTCTGTCTGCACCTTGCTAACATGTTAGAGTTATGCCGTTCTGAAACATTTATTTTCTCCTTATGCATGTAGAAACTTGGCGGCCGTGTTGCTAGTTTTTGAACCCTTCTTTGTCCGTACAGTTACACTATATTTATACGAACATTTACTATCGGTGTACGACCTTATTAAACCCAAATGAGTAAATTTTCCCCGAGGCCTCCGCAAGAAATGAGAACGTTTTTCCGAGTTTGCTCGTCATGTTCAAACTTCTGGTCTCCAGTTGATTGAATCGTTCAGAGGCCCTAACAAATGCATATCTCTGCGAGCTGAGGCCGGTCCATTTCTTCAGCCACTGTAGGGCTCAGACGTGTATTGCAGGCTATTACCAGTACTTGTTATTTTAGCTTAGTCGTGGTAAAGGGCCTAATCCAAGAAATATAAGTAGACCAGAATTCTTTCGAATCAATATTTGAGAATTGCCAGGAGACCTCGTATAATTGTTGGGCCATTATTATGCTGTACAGTAATCATCATCACAGCCTGCAAGTGTTTAAGTAATTACCACTTAACTCCATCGGGATACGATCTCATCTTATTTTTAAAATCATGTACAAAAACACTGGACTCCCTGATGCTTTTCATTTTATGAGGAGGGGGAAACCCCCCCCCCCCCGGATAGATTACTTGTGATTTGTTTTTATTTCAAGTACGTATATAAGTAGCACTGTTGTGTAATGATGATCATAAGTTTTATCATGGAATTTCCAGTGTTCTCATATGGAAATGGTTTAACTCGCAAGTGTTTTATTTATCCATACGCAGTGTTGTCAAACGTAAGTGTCTCTTCTCGGTAGTGGACCCGGCTGAATCAGACTCGATTAAACTCGGTTAATTTGTATTCTTAATTCTGGGCCCATAACTATACAGATTACGTTGTGGACATACAGGTTTATTTGTATAATAAGCATATGGAAACTAGTCTACTCGTTTAGGTCCTTTAACCGAATATTCTGGTCGTAAGCACATTTAAAGGGAACATTTATAACCTAAAGCATAATAATGATTTCATGTTCTTCCACTATTCCAGTTTCTTCAGGGACCATTCAGAAATGTCTGCTATGATCCTAATATTGCAATCATTTATTTTATGTAACTTAGAATAGTAAATTGGTGATTTGTAACTGGATGGCGCGTATTTCAAGCCCTTTCTGATTACATCGCTTACAAGCTTCTTCAAATGTTTAAATCAGGACAATCTTTATTGCGCTGTGTGTAATAGTGCCATCTCTTGCTGCGAGGTAATTTAGAACCAGTATCATTGCTAAGTTTACTATTAGCGTTAATAAGAGTATGTCTCACTTTTCAGCATCATAACTGGTAGTCCCCACCATCTTGTGAACTTTGGATTCGTTTACAACTTATCGGCAAATTATCTCTAGAATGAAATTTATAATTTTGTTTGAATAACAAACAGCAAGCACGTTATGAGAATATGACTAGTTACATAAAGCCTCCTAAAATAGCATCGTAGAACATTATCATTTTACTCATAATTTAAAACATAGGAACTTCGGATAAATTTCTACAGAAATTATGCAAGTTGCTACTCTCATTTTCTATCATAAACATTTTATTCAGTCCTCAACTTTGAGTTCTGATTCTGTGAATTGCGAAGTCAGTGTTAATACTAAGAATAACATGGTCTATAAAAACGGAGCAGGCCTGTAAATATCCAATATCTCGAAATTGCAACTGTCATTATAACAAACCACTGTTCTGAAGGAACACAGTCCTGATGACCCTATTATCACGAATGCAGTTTCTCAGACCCGGTCGTGGAAGGAGTGATTAAAATATTTTTGTTTCTCCTGGAAAAGATGAGGCATTTACACAAAACGATTATTTTAACCAAAAAAGCTGTATTAATATTCTTGGGCTGGTTTATTGATTCCATTAACCCAACGGTAACTTTATGTACCACTTTTCATAATCAGAAACTGTGAACTTTATGTTTGTTTCTAATGATTCCCACTGTCTAGGGCAGAGGTTCCCAAAGTGTGGGGCGCGCCCCCCTGGGGGCGCGGTAGTGGTTTTCTGGGGGGGGGGTGTTTTTTGTATGATAATCATTTTTTAACAAAATATGAAGAATCATTTTTAACATCCTTTGTTTGGTTGAGGCAGTTTAGTTATCTTATAGTGCTTTATAATCTTCGCTAAATTTTATGTCAAATCTGTTTGCTTGCACTTGTTCTGGAAGGGGGGGAGTGAAATTTATTAAATGTTTTAAGGGGGGCGCAAGTTATAAAAGTTTGGGAACCTCTGGTCTAGGGGGATTGCTTCCCTGAACAGTACAAACCACTTTATCTGTAATGGAGACGCGGTGTTTTCTTTGCGGTACGGTCGGAATTTTTTTATTATTTAGATAAACTTGGGGACTTTCTAACAGTAAGACGCCCTTTCTACCCACCTCCCAGAAATAAAGTATCTCTCATTTCTCCCTTGCTGTCCTGCCTGACTCACTCGGCTTGAAAGAGGTTAACATGCAATTGTTTTAAATTTATGTTGGGTCCCTGAAAGCGTTTACATTTTCCATTTCAACCATAAACAAAAAGTTTGAAAAACTTTATTCCAGACATTAAAGTTTAGAGGTAAGAAACGTATCTCCGTATTTAGTTCATGCGTGTATATGACGTTCCGGATGACAAGGAGAATCAAATGCGGATTAAAACGACGACCACAAGCCAGACGCATCAGTTCAGCCGAAATAGTCTCGTACAGCAACTCCTGGAGTGCAAATTAAAATCGGATATTCTCGTACGTTCCCTCATTTTCTTGCACGATCCGACCTGTTGCATGTAGATGGAAGTTTGTGTTTACACCTGGAGAAATGAACAACATGATAAACGTTGTTCTGATGCAGTACGTGTGTTCATATTGTTAGTTGAAAGCAGGTGATGTTCACGAACGATGACGTGTGACGTGAAGGATGTGTGTGACCTGCTTGATGCAGGAAGCAGCCAGGTTGTTGTTATAGGCGCACCGGGAGGCACAATGCCACCATCACCCAAAACCATGACGCCAAACCACACAATGCTAAAAGTTGAAACCCTGCCCGTGTATCCACCGCCCTTACACTACATTTCTCCCTCCACTTTACCCCCATCCTCGACTTCCCTGCGGCCATCCCTCAAGGATCGATGTTGTAACAGCTCGTCCACGACATCTTGGTGGTACTACTACGTGTTTTAATGTTTCTTCCGCTGGAACGCTTATGCATAACGTCAAAGCGTGACGAAAGGATGGATGGAAGTGGGAAAATTCAGGCGTCGGACCTCAGCAGTTTTAAAAGAATAGCACCTCATTCTTTTCATGTATGTAATTGTTTCTAAATGGCACATGAAAACGATTAACATGAATGAAAGTTGTAATTCTTACGCATTCCCCAGATTTGTGATCCTCTCCATCCGAATAATGTGAAAAGTGTTTTGCGTAATTATCGGTAGTTCTCCGCACCTAAAAATGGGCAAACGCTTTGTATCCTACGCAGAATCCTGTGGAAATAATCGGTTAATGGCGTCCTCTTCTCACCGGATATTTAACCTGGAACTTCCCTACAGCTCAATTTTTTTGCACAAAAATAACTTTCACAAGACATGCATATCGTATTTTACTCGCTTAAGCATTGCTGAACCTTAGAAACGAATCATAAATTAAAATTATTCTACATTTTCCTCTTACATCATCATGACACATTATCAGCAGATTCGTCATTCTGTGAGTCTCTTCCTTGTGATCATGAGTTCTCAATCTCTTCCAGACGAGGCGCCACATTCACAATTTCCTATCGACTGGAGGTAGTCAGCTTATAAATGAGAACAATTTACTGAAGGGCATGGCAATTTAATAAACTGATAATGTATTAAGCCTGTTAGTGCAAACGGAATACATGTTACTTAGTAATTTTCCTTAATGCAGACGGTCATCAGTGAATACCACTTATTTTGATTCACTTATTCCCTGATAATCCTGGTTGGAAATAGACCATTATTTCACTTCAGACCCAACTGATCCGAGCGGTTGACGGCCAACTGTTTACTCGGATTCCGAGTTCAAATCTCATAGGCGACTGATTCATGTCTGTGCGCATTATCTGTGTTCTGGTGTGTTTGTAGAGGTAAAACTCTTGCGTTGGACTGTTCTCCCAACCAATGAGACTTCGCTGTCCTTGAGCCAAAACTAAACAGAGAACTCAGTATCGTTCCTCACATTGGAACCAGGTTACTTAGAATCGGACATCTTACAGCTGTGCTAATCGTGCTCAGCGTGCGTTTAATTTTCGTACTTTCAAAGAGAACCCCTCGTTATACCCGGGTCAGTCTGCGAACAGGCTTATTTAGGAAAAGAGTTTCTCCAGGCTCCAGCAATTTGGTAAACTTCAATATCGCTACCATGCGGCTGAATGCCATGTTTTGTGGGGCGAAAGTTGTGTAGGTCTTATTCTCCAGGACCATGTCACATATTTGCATGAAAAGTGAGACAGACGAGCGATGTGAGCCAGCGCTTGTGTAAACGTCTCGTTAGCACAAAATGGTCATCTCCACGCACACTCAGTCCACCTGCAGCGACGCGAACACACGGCTAAAACAGTAAAAAAGTAAACATCGTGCACTATACACATGGCTGCCTGTTCATACTCGCCAGGTTTACACATTCGTCCTCCCACGTGAAGGAATAAGCGACTTTAAGGACTCGTCACTTGATGTTGTATCAAACATTAACACATCGGTCGAAACTTCCTACTTTTAAGTGTCATGTGGTTATGTTTTAAAACTAATATTCGTTAATCTTTTAACACGTGAAATAAATGAAAAATTCAGAAATATGGCGTCTCATAGCTATCCCTGTCTTAATTTAATAAATTGTGTTATTGTTGCTAAGCCCACCTTGAGGCAAGGCTGGGGAATAACATAACGTGATTTAATCTCACTACTAGGCTAATTTTTCAGGAGGTCAAATTAACAAAATGTTCGATGTGACTGGTCACCAGACGACTGTACATTACCAAGTGAATAACAACGTTCATAGTGAACTTGAACATGAAAAAACTGGGAATGTGGTATGGAAGAGTTGTTTTAGAGTTTGAAGGAGTTGACCTTTTTGTACTTTGTTCCGTCTGTAAACTAGGCCTAGTCCCTGAAGATGGAAACAGAATGTTTCTCCGATATGTTGGCATCTACCAACGAATTTGCATGGCGCCAAAATCCAGAAGATATTATCAGTTCTTGTCGCCTTCCGGGACGCTGATTCCATCTGAAACGTTATTTTTCTTATGCCTGTATTTCTTGAGTGTTTTGATCAAAAGACTAGAACACTCACGAAACACATAAATACACGAGATGGCCAGAAAGTTAGTTTAAACCTCCAGCACGCCAATCTTTCGGGAGTAGATGTGACCCATCAAATACCGGTGTGTGTATAACCGAACGGAGACGACGCCATGTATCAGGCTTAAATTATTTTTCCTTTTGTATATTCGAGGTCGCTTCATACACAGTTCAAACTTTAATGGCCGAAGTGTTTAAATGCTTTTTAATACGCACACGGCATTTGTAATGTCAGATCAGGCCTAAGGGGAGGGCGAAATGAGAAACCGCCAAGGGCATCTGCTTTCTGCTAGCCAAATTCTCCTCGCGCAATGTTAATGGTGCTTCCTTGTTCGTTTATTATTATATACAGTGCCTCACAATCTTTCCCGAGCGCTGGGGTTCAAGATCGAAATTAAGCTAATCCAATCTATAAGCCGTTCATTTATACGGGACTGCCCGGATATTAGTTTATTCTTCCGGGGCAAAAACTCCTAGAGAAATAGCAAGTCATGTTAGGTAGTAAAATAGCTTCTTATTGAGCATATATTGCTTCGGCCCCCCACCCAAATTACTTGTGTGTATATTTTAAGTCACTGTCGCAAGTTACGACGAAGCTGCAATAATTTAATCCGTCAAACATCACGATTCGGACGTTTCATTTTGTCAATTACAAAGCAACAATAAATAAAGCTGTCAACGTAACGTATTTTCTCGTTAACTTTCAAAATTTCTCTTAAAGCTTCCTTGGAAATATAATTTAATTACGGTATATGACATCATAATGTAATAAAACGAAAAATAACCTTAACTCAGCTGCCACGACGACGTTATCTTTCTGCCTCGAATGTTTTATAGGGCACTTTTGCACGCGTCTCATGGTCGGGTCATAGCCGCGGCTGCTGTGGATACCAGTTCAAATCTGTTTGACTTGAAATGTTATCCACATTGCCTCTGGCAAGGCTATATTAAAAATATATTCACGTCAAACAGACACACAGTACTGTAAGATTACAAGATAAAAACATACAGGTGGCGTATGCTAAGGCGGGACCTTACAGTAAGTGATGCACGAACACACACAGGTGACGAGCCACGAACTCGGACAATTTAAAAGCTCTAATATCTTGTACAAAGAAGTTTCCCAAACATCGACCGGATGTACATTGTTCCTATACTTCTGTATAGTCTAAGTAATTTACATCCATTTGGACAGCCAGCGCCTGTAATCTTAAGGCAGCAAGTTGTTTCAGTTCCTTGTCTTAGGATTTTTCAGTTTCCTCTTGTCTATGCGGAATGCAGTTTGTCACTTACGCTGCAATTCAGACTTGTAATTTTCGTTGCTAAAATTCATGAGACTTAAGTCAGAACGAAAAGTTTCTAATTAGAGTAACCTGGCAGTAAGCTCCAGGGATCAGTGGTTCATTAGAACGAAAACGTATGCACACGTTAAACGGAGACTGTTCGACTTCATCGTAATTTCACCTGTTCACCCTCAAATCTTCCTCTATTAACCAAATGGGTTCTATTGTTCGGCTTAGTTAAGATCACAATCATCTTTGACAGACCCGGGATTCGAAATAACGCAGATGTGATCAATAATAACAACACTGACCGAGCCATATAGTACTTATACGAGGTTAAAAGATTTAGATGCACCACAAATCTAAATCAATGAAATACGAAACCAATCTGAAAATCTTAAGAACCAGAATTCTGAGAAACCTTAACTTAACGACACTGAAATGTCTCTGTATCAAACCTGATCTCCAATGAAGTATTTTATTCGCCTTTTTTTAAATGCTAATATTTTTGTGAGAAAATGTCAGGTTCTCAAGGCGGCGAATATGAAGATGGCTCTCTTCTGCGTTGTGTCGACGCTTCAGAGGTGCTTGCTGCCTTAATCATCAGGGCGGTCGTTGGTAAAGTTCAACAACCCAGAAGACAGCCATCTTCAAAAAATACTTTCATTTTCTCTGTTTTGCCCTGTTGTCAAAAGAACAACATGAATTGCCCCAAAAGAATGGAAATGTCTGCAGGGAATTTGGTAGTGGCCTAAATTCGGTCCAGTTACATCTTGGAACGGAATGAAATGCCGTTTGGCAGTTACCATGATCATAAAACATCCTGTACGCTAATGAGCTGAAATGATTAGCTTCGTTTATATTTACTCGTAGTATGAACGAATTGTATTCGGTGTTCAAATTAGTAAACGAAAATATCTGGCATTTTAAAAGCAATTTCTCCAACCCTCGCCAGGATGTTGGGCGAAGGAATGCGATTAGGTTTCTTACTCGTTAAGATTATACAAACTTCTCTTTACTTAGCATCTATGCAAATATTCGTTTATCTTAAAAAAAAGTGGAGAGACTCAAAGGTCATTTAAACAAATTAACGCACGTGTTTCACCATCTTACGCCTCAACACTGACAGCAGACGTCAAGTGTGCTTAAACCCTGTGATGGATGACGTTTTACGTACGGAGCCGAACATTCACATTCCTTTGTTTACACTACAGCCGTGACAAATACCAGATCCACGGTTGGATTTGGACACAACACGTAATAGCTAACGACGAAAATATTGAAAATCTCATTTCTTCCAGATTGTTATATTAAAACACATCGAACATTTTTCATTCTTTCAGGTATCACTACATTCAGCGGCTTATATAGTCAGATTCAATCAAGAGAGATTGTCACGTGATGACAGCTGATCCGATCAGCGCCCGTCTCCGTTATAGCTGCACGCGTTCACTCGTGGTATTCACAAATTCATCTAATCGTACGGTTAAAATAAAGCGTTTCAGATGACCGAAGTTTTTAAAATTCTGTTGTTTCTTTAAGAATACCCAAGAAGAAAGCGTTAGATTCTGCACTTTAAACCTATAGTTTTGACGTTTTAAATGTACTTATTTAAATAAAAAGGCAGAGAATGGTTATGGTGTCAGTCTCAGGACACTTCGACAAGCAGAACATCTGATAAAATCGCAATGTTGTCGCCCTGAACGTCTCCGCACGACAGATCATCATCACCCACCCGTCATCTTGACTGAATCCTCAGATACTCCAGTAGTTCCACTGGGACTTGGCAGTTCGGAGGTAACACTTTTTGAGCTATATTCTACTTGGACTCGAAAAGTTCCATCTGGAAATTATAACAGGCGAGAATTAAGTTATCTGTGTGACGCGTAGAATTCTGGGGGACGTGGAAGCTGAAAGATACACGGTAACACGTTGTAGGCACCTTTATCTCGTGGGACATCATCTGTGTTAGGAACTGGACAGGGCACTGAGTGGTCATCCTGGTCGCGAGGGGGAGAGGGAAAAGCCCAGTCCGTAGAAACCTTAATAATATTCGTTACGTTTATGTTATAATTCTAGCCTCTGCGTCCAGACCGGCTCTGGGGCCCACCCAGCCTCCTCTACAATGGGTACCGGGGTCCTTTCCCGGGGGTAAAGCCGGCCGGGGCGTGATGCTGACCACTCACCCCCATCTAGTGCCGAGGTCAAGGAAGAGAGGAGCTATACCTCCTCTCACCCCAAACGCCTACATGGCGTATAGTGGGACAAACTTTACTTTACTTTATGTTATAATTATCGGGTTTTGCAAGTGCGTTGCAACGTCAGAGCGCAGAGGCAATTTGTGATTTAAATTACTTGTGGAGCAGGCGCTGAAGCACTCGCTGTCTGAACATTGTTGGTAGTGGATCTGTCATTATACGCCTTGGTATTCGGGTTAAGACATTTTGAAACCAAAGTTGATTCCAAGAATGACTTTGCAGATATTTTATGGACTCCTGTCCAGTTTCGTGAGCCACGATCGACAGTGGATTGTTAAGATATGGTAAGTAGCCGTAAGCGTTAATTGGATGCTTTGTCCGTAGCAAGAAAACCATCTAACAGCGGTTTAATTTCAAAGATGGTGAGTTACTGTTGAGTGTTGTACTGACGTTGGAAGTCAGGAGACTTTTAAAGAGAACGTAAGCAAGTCGGACGATATTTTATTAGACATGCTTCTCCTTCGTCCATAGGTTCAAACAGCGATCTAGCAGCACGAGAAGAATGGGCTTCTGAAACAATAGACAAGTCGTGCAGAGTACACTCCGTTACACAGAAACTGCAACCGCAATGGGCTGGAGTACTAAAGCGATCCCAACAGAATTAAAATATGCCAAAAAACTAATATCAACCAACACTATCGTAACGGGAACCGCTATCAACAAAGCCGACTACTGGGCGCGACCCTCGGGAGGTTCCATCCTCCTCACAACCTCCTCCTATCTTTTCGACCTTTAAAATGCACGTTTCCTAATAGTTGTCCCGTCGAAATTCTGTGTGCATTTTTTCTGTCCGTCCATTCTAGCCATCTCCCTTTCGACTTCACTGTCCTAACAATACGATCCACAAATTTGCTCCTTGTGTAATATCGTACACTGAACACGAAAGGAACATGATGTTTTTTAACACCAACACTTTTCGTGAGACCTGAATTGACAATTGGCCCTTCGTTTAAAGTTGGTAATTAAATGTGTAGTTGTGTGTAAATATATTTTTGCTACAGTTAAAAGCCATTTTATTTTCATGTTATTCTACATAGACTAAGATAATTTCTTATTTTTAATTAATAAACCAAATTGTTCGTATTCTGAACGTCAAACGGGGAACCAGCGAATTGTTATTTTCGAAAAAGAGATAATGATCCAGTGGCGTTAACAATTTTTCATTTCAGTTTCTGGTCCATGTTAGGTTAATAATTGTAGGATCTGAGGTTTTAACGGTGGTGAGTACAAAATCGACTGTCTTCTGGGTTGTAGCGACGTATAGTCTGTTTGAAATTTACCAGCGTTTACAACCAAGAAGACAGCTGTCTTCTGGTAACAATTTCTTTTAAACTGCGGACCGCAACTGGTCGCAAGGATTATGTCAACATTTTGAATAAGCACACCGAAATCGCATAAACTTTTATTGTACAGGTCAACACTAGGAAACTGTTTCGAATTACATAATATTTAAAAAAAAGAGTAAAATAAGATTACTTGTAAAATTCCGAGCAGCATAATAATTTTTTATTTTATTGAAAAGAACTGATCACAACTTCCTTTATTCTCGACAGGTTTTATGTTGAAGATTTCTGTCTTCAGGGTTATTGCGCTGTGTAGTCTGGTCGATGTTTACCAACGTTTCAGAGGTCATACTGCCTCCTTCATCAGGGCGATTCATTCCAGACTACACAGCGCAACAACCCAGAAGACAGAAATCTTCATACTCACCACTGTGAAAACCTCAAATCTGACACGTTTTATGTTATTTGGGCACAGTGACACTTGAATAAAATAAAATTTGAAAAATCTTGAATGAATTTGAATCCGGGCCACCTCCAAAATCCACTGTTCTTTTCAAGTTGTGTGTTATCTTCCCACCAGATCTCATTCCCTTACGTACGTCACTACAGACAAAGAAAAATTTTGTCACTCTCACGTTGGAATTTGTACTCCCACCAAACAGGTCATTATAACTGTAGCAACGTCGTTAACCTTAACTCGAAAAGCCCATCATTAATCATGATACGTATTACAAGCGACGCTGCTAGTTCCTCCTGCATCCTTTTAATATACAGAGAAGGGCTCCTCTACTATCTAATCTGTCCGATATTTGGCAGGATTCTGTGGTTCCAACGCCAGTTCATTAATACAGTCATCAAACTTAAAGCTAAATTAACATTTTCAAAAAAATACATCAAAGGTTACGTGTGTTTTCTAAGATCTAGTATCACACTATTTTGCGATCCTTTATTAAGTAGGGCTCCTATCTCAGACGTTAGCACTACCCATATAGAGCTAAAATATTATCAAAATACTAAGGAAGGGATTGGTCTTTGGTAGCATGATTTTCGTAGCAAGTTTTGTGAAAGTCCGTCAAGCGGTTCACGATGTAGGAGGGAACAGACACGGATCCACGTGCATCACACAAAGCCTTTCTCCTTCTAAGATCAGGAAATTACGCTAAGAAGCCACACGTTATTTCATAATGTAACACTGATTGGTTTGGTTTGGTTTGGTTTGGACGCCCCCACCAACAGAATCACAAATTCAACGTGGATATCATAAATACGTATCTATTTGACACACCTGTGTCAAAATTCACTGCTGGTAACTGACAGTTGAGTAAACAACAGGTAGCGACCGTTGATAATATCGAATTTTTACTTTAAGTTGTTTCAAAATCCACATCATAAAACTCGTATCTGCACAGCAGAATCTCTCTTCCTTTGGCAAAGTGAACTCACTTAATAAGGTCATCAACAGAAACAATAGCAAGCAAAGCACGAGACGTATTTTGGAGGCGGGACCTGGAATGGCCATGAGACGTCTGAAGCCAGAACCGAAAGATGACCGATAACACGTCGGGGTCCTGTGCTTTAAATTAAGGGAAAGACAGCGGAGATCGCTCTGAACTTTAGTGTCAAATCAGATAAGGATAATAGCAACAAGAGAGGTAGGAATTACACTCCTGCACCCAATTTCGCTCTCAACTCGGATAAAAAAATGTCATGAAACATGCACCGGCCCCTTCCCCCCCGCGCCACCATTTTCCGTTACCCTTCTTTGGTCCAGAAGGTGAGGCAGATAAAGCTTCTATCGGTCTTCCTAATGGGTTTATTTAGCCCGGCTCCTCTGATGGCATTTAACGCTAAAGTAACACAGGGCCTGCTCCAATCACAGGATTACCGGCTTATTATGGCTCGTCTTCTAGATCTACAGCAGCTTATCGAATTAAGAAGGAACAAGGGTGTTCCAGTGTAAATGTGTGACCCTTACAATGACATGCAGTAGACCGTATTTAGCACCATACAACCCGAACATTTTGTCACACAAAGCTTCAGTTTCTGAATAGTTGAATCGCGTATCCGGGCAGGATTTGGGGAGGTAATTTAACAATGCCTTCGTAGCTTCACAGACTGTATTGCATCGAATGGTAAGGGAGTTGTGAATAATGAATTGGGTAGGAGATGGAAGTGGTCGTGGCATATATTAAACACAACCATGCTTTTATCCGGATAGACTGAGGATACCCATGAAAAAGCTCAACATATCGAATCCCAGAAGAGAAAATCTAACCCAAATATTTCCGATTACTAAGCGGGACGTGAATCTAATACTATGATTGTGGGGGTTAAGAATACGTGGAGCTATATATTCACTATCTTATATATTTGTATGACGTGGAGCGTAGTTATTCACCAGGGGCAACTTTACCTTCAAATTAATTTTATTTGAATACACGGTCTGGAATTTTATCCGGCATTATAATTTCCTTCGATTGAAGTTTCTCCATACCTGTGCACTACTCCACGAGACGGTGTGGAGGTAAATATTATATGCATTCTAGAATGAGGAGTCTTTTAGTTACGTTTAGATTTCTAGATTACATTGCAAAAATATAACCACATATGTCATCCACCCAAATAAATAATGGACTCCGGAAGCCGTTTATTTTGCGATTCGAGGTTCTCACGGCGATGAAGATGTGAATATTGGATTGCGACCATCACATCCCAGATTTTTTTCATGTGTATATGTGTCGCTCTTACAGGTACCACATGATAAACAGGCTTACATGTATACACCATGCGCCGGAGTAGACTAGGCTAATTCCAACACTCATACAATCTCTGCCTCTTTCTAAAACCCTCTGGCATGAAGCTGACCCACGGATGAGCTTTTGTCGCAAGGCACCCATAGGCCGGAGCAGATAAGGTTTCAATTTAAACTACACTAACCTCTCCGCCACGTTGTGGTCGCTCCCTTTCCTGTGTGCTTTCTCACACTCGTGCTTTTCCTCGTATTATCTGTCTTCCATGCTACTACGTCTCCTAAAAACATTTACCCCGAGCAGAAATAATCATCTTCACAGTAAACGAACAGTGAGAAGGCGCCTAACCAGGGTAAAATGGATCCTTTGCGGCAGATCAGCTGATACAAAACTACTTAATTCTACAACACATTTCGTTTGTTGAAAAAAATTAAAGTAACAGGGTACAAAACTCGGAAATTCACTAATTCATTGTCATATTTAAAATTACAGTTGCAACATACGACCGCAGCCATCTAAATGCAACATTAACTGTGGTGTAAGTTATTGACGGAGTTCACGTTGTTTAAAAAGATCATCTCTAGAGAGGTGTATTGAACACTGGTTGAGAAATTGTTTGTAACAAATTTTTACTTCCTGTAAACCGCCCTGTTACACTTGGACACCGGTCCGACACACGACAAAAATTGTGGTACATTAATTTACTGTCTGTCTCCGAAAAGCAGAAAAGTTGACCGTCTTCAAATGCCTCTATGCTGTGATGAAGACAGCTTGCATAACGGATTCAAGAAGTAGGCTCATAATCTTTTATAACTTCAAAAATTGTGTAAACAACACAGTGGATAATGCCGAAGCGAAAATACATAATAATCGTAATCTATATTAGCAACATCCATACAATTATATACTTAGTTCCGCCTTTGGCACACAATGCATATAGACATAGGCAGTAATACTAAATTCAATGTGATAATGGTACTTGAATTCAGTTTTATACCCTGTTCCTAATTGTTGTGTTGACGGAATGGACGAGCCAGGAGCCTGGAGCTGTTATCAATAACCGGTTATACAAACTATGAATTTTTTATAAGACAGTTTTTCCTGTCAGTGGCATTGTGCGCAGGTAACGTCTGTAAAAATACTTAGACATACTTTTATTTTTGACTTTTGTATGTCTTCATGATTTCAAACTTTAAATTTGGGGCACCAATAAGTTAAACTACCTGTTGATGTGTTAAATCAAATTTAATACTCAGCTTCAGATTGAGTAATCTACGAGTATGTCAGCCAAACTCTATATCTCCATTAGCAATGTGCCCCTTTTGAGTGCATGATTTTTGTGCGGTGACAACCCAGGTATTCATATGAACGTATGATGTTAATCTCGTAATTTCGACATGATGAAAGGCCCTAATAGCGTATCATTGTCAAAACACCGAAGTCACTGATCTGGTGGGTGAACGTAGCTGGAGCAGATTTAGCAACCTCATTGCGTGTCGTTAATGTAATTGCGCCGAGTTCCGTCATCACTGCTTGTATGTTCCGCGAAAACAGTCCCTTAGGACACTTCAGCTCCTGTGTCGAAATAAATTAGCATCTTTAAACCACCTCTTGCTTCCACAGGTAGGCTGCTACTTAACACCAGCACTGCTACAAAAACTGTACTGGCAATACTTTTGCTCGCTGTCTTAAATTATGTTTTTTGTTTTGATAGATGCAACGGAACGTCACGGTCGAGTAGTTATCAGTCCGGCTTATTCGGAAGTCCCTGCCTGCTTTCCGATCGTTTGAGGCCATACAACCTCGGCAACTGAAAACCCGTTCTTAAATCAATTAATACCATGTCGCTTAGTGTAATCTATACGTACTAATTACTGTTTTTTATCCCAAACGTCTCCATTCTTTACCGGGGCCCGAATCTGAACCACCGATTGAGAGGACTAAACTATTCATTTTGGAAAATCATCGTTAATTCTAATTTCCTTGTATTGTAAAACGTATATAGTGTGACAGATCGTACTCGGATTTCCATGTTTTCTTTCTAGAAATCACTCTGAATATAAGTGTTTCTAACCTCAAATTGCAGATGTCATTTGTTAATAACATATTTGTCGCTATTTCTGCGATCATACACGTTATTTGGTTGCAGTCCTTTCTCTGAGTGCACTGATACTCCATTTCTAGAATTGTTTCTCGAGAAAGAAGCTGTAGTTCGGGCTTACTTAAATATTTAATAGTGTTCCCATCCTGTGACAAGTCTCACCGGAGGATGTTTCTGGCACGACCCCATGTTTTTGATCATGACGTTTAATTCAATAATTTATTAATGTATCAAAACGTTAATTAAACATGCACTTAATCAGAAGCTTAGGGATACAGTTTTTAACAACCAAAAATAAATTAAAATTGCACTCTTATGGAAAGCTGTGATAGCTGTACATTTGCAGATACGATAGTAGATTTTTTCTACCTCTGAAAACACTCGGTGGTGTAGCTGGGTGGCTGCTGCAATCGGTTTTAACGATGAAACTTTGTTGTTCCGGGCCAGAGATTAACCTTCCCCCCCCCCCCCCACTTCGGTCTTTACCCTACGCTCGCCCCATTCTCCACTGTGCGTGGTTTGGGAGGGGGGGTGTCCCCTACACCGCGTCTCTTATCAAGTCTGTAACATCTAAATGAAGTACAAAGGCATAAATGTTAACTGAAGCTATTATTTTTGGTAGTCAAGTGTATGGTTTACACGGGTCCTGAGGTTACTCTCATGAAGCCAGGCAACTAGCCTTGCAGTACACTCCAGTAAATGTTTCTGACGACAACAAGAGTGGCATAACTGAAATCACGAGTCTGCGTGCGAAGAAATACAGAGAATTACTGTAAATGTAAACACCGAATTTCTCAGACAGAATAACTCACCGAGCTTTAGCAATGGTGTGCTGGTTTTCAACACGGGTTGCGATCGCGAAGATTTCTTGCGTGTATTTGCAGAATTAAAGCCAGTTATTACAGCTTTTTGTACTTTTTAAAAAAAATATTTAAGTGTGGCTCAGTCCGCCGATGTTTCTGTTTGTGGTTGGCCGACTAGTGTTTCGAAAAGGAAGGTTCGATATCAGCATTCGTCCTATTAGAATCCGGAAGAAGAAGACTGCCTTAAATGGATTCTACTTGATGGCATTAAAATGATTATTTTTAATTCCATTGTATAGTGACACAAACTAAGCCAAATCTTAAATTTGGCTCATTATTATTGTTATTTTGAAATACGTTTCGCTCCTTAACACCATAGTTTTCAACTAAGAAGTTTGGGTGGGCCCGAGGCCATTTTGGAAGCAGTGACACTTTAAAAAACAATCCTGCTCCTGCCTACAGCCAGCCTTTAGCTATTGCCTTGACCACCAAGAGGTATAATAATAGCCTAATTACCGTATTAAGAATGAGAGTTACAACAGTATTATAAACTGCAAAAGTTACATGTCTCTGCTGTGACACGTAACAAGATATTGGTATACATTGAATCTAATTTTGCTAATCGGTGAACATAATTGTCAGGTGCTTGTGAACATGGGTCTAAGAAAGACGAATGGAATGACGAATGGATGTTATTGTATTTTTATTCTAATGAACATTCGAAGGGACATTTGCTTAGGGAACGCGTACATGTTGAGCTCTATGCCTACTATAACCCTACTGTAGCCGGAAGTAGCACTCGCTGTGTTGGAGTCGAGCGTTCTGTGTACGTGGTCCGATGATGCACGGAATGGTAGCTGTTCTCGCCCTGTCGCCGTTCAGGTACTCCGGCAAATACTGGAGGAACAGTGTCCTCGAGATAACGCACAGCAATCAATGAAGCTGCTGTGTGAGTGAAGCTGGTTCATTGGTTCAAGTTCGCGTGTTCGGCGTCCGTATCTATAGTTAATTTGAACTCGTACGTTCCCTGCAAATAATTGCGCTTTAATCCAATTGCAATTCAAATTGCTTTCAAATATAAAAAAAGACTTTCACTAATCCCGGCATCATCACTTCGTGTATTTTCCATGTGCAGCAAAGCGCTTCAGGCCAGAAACAGTTGGTGTTTTATTCCATGACATTCTCGGTTACCTGTAGATTATAAAGCCGTCTTTAGTCAAGGTAAACTGGGCACAGTACTCTGATAAATGAAGTGTCATTCCTTTTCATCTTAATCATTTGTGATATGTTTAGATCTTGTCTAGTTCAGTTCGAGGCTTTTAACAGTGAAGACCGTTCAAGGCGGGCATAAAATTTAGCAAATTTATTCACAATGCAGCAACGTACGCGTTACTACCAAAGCACCGAGACACAATCTGTGATAACATGCACAGGAGTGGAAGACTGATCCCCTTGAAAGTAGGCACATTCAGCGCATACACATTTTTTCACACAGTTCCTCCCAGTTCTGGAAGCAGATCTTACGGTTGAAATCGGCAACAGCCCATGAACTCAATCACGGATCAACTCAGTCCACATCGAAACCTCTAGAATTATTCTTTCCCCCCAAGTTCGATTCTAATATTTCCATTCCACGTACCCTTACGTCGTTCGATAAGTTTTCAAATCACAGGCTAGTTTTCTCTTGCTGTTTGTTTTCACGCTTTATTCATATGTTGCAGTAAACAAAACCTAATTTGTTCTATTTTTGTTTGTTTCAGGTAAGTGTGGACCCCAGACCAGGACTCACTCCCAACTTTTGAAGGGCGGACGTCGTGTCCCCCAGCGAGATGAGTCGATATGATCTTCTTTTGCAGTCATGAACGATATTAAATTATATTCTTACTATTACTAAATTCCTTAAAATCGCCCCTTGGGTATAACGAGTAGTCTAGACAAAGAACGTATTTGGGGTGTTTGGGCAGATCTTTGACTCATAGACTTTGAACTCAACAGGAATTACAAGCGATAAAACTAAAATGCAGTATTTCTGTTTCTTCATGCAGTTGAACCTCGTACGTATAAAGAGCCTAAAATTTCTGACGTTTATGAGATACTAGATTTAGTAAATGATGTCAGCTGATGACACTAGTAGCAGAATGGTGTTACCAACAAACACGTCTTGAGCGGGAAAACTGAATTATGTTAAAAATATATTATGTAAATCTCTTGTAACTTTGAAAGTTGAGTTGTCAACATATTTATGTACTGCTGTGCGCATAACTCTAAAGATTTTTATGCATATCGCCGGGGGTGGACAATGATTCGAGTAAGTCACTGCAGATGTTTAATATCAACAGTTGTGAAGTATTATGGCCAACCGGTTTGGTGAGATCAATGAGGTCATTCTGTAAACACCCTGAGCAATATGTCTCTCACGTGACACGTGTTGTCATGCATGTCGAAATGTCAATTTAACCCGGAGACGTTCCCATTAACCGAAGCGCTAACACAAAAACACAGACGAAGAATCAATATGATAAACCTAATGGAAACACGAAAACATTCTCAGAAGCAGGATTATTATAGAGCTGACATCCGAACTCATTTTATACGAAAAGGACTCCTTGTAATTTTTTAAGCTTGGCGGGCAGCATATTGCAGGGCATGTCAGGCGTTTCTACCGCTGTGATAGTCGTCAGATATGTGAAACACAAGCCATCGGACTGAGAGTTTACCCGCACATCCACAAACATCGCTGTAAGCACCGCAACAACAAAATGTTATGAACTGTTCAAATTAGGCAAGATACACAGTTTGTACGCACTTGAGCTGGGCCCGTTTCGACATCACACATCGCGGAAACACATTTTGATCTCTCCTCTGCAGATGAATAACACAAACTTTGGTGAAGCTTATTTTTCCCCTCTGAAACCGCAACCCCTGTCGGAACGGAATGGCGGCTAGCGTGAAGAAGTACTCGGCCAATGACGAGGGAATCAGCGGAGCAGCAAATTCCATTGGGACGTCTGATGGCTGTCTCTCTCGCTGTCCATGCAATGTAGCACAATAACGTTTGGGATGCAACTGGACAGATCCGTAAGAATATGGAGTCAAAGGCTGGACAATTGTCAGTGCTGCGCTATGGAGTTCAGATTTATTACGTCTGAACAGAGCACAATCGAGACACCGGTGAGGCACGTTTTGTTAATAGGGACCGTGTTCGTAATTGTAGCAGGATTTATTCAACCACGCCGGACTCTTTCTTAACAATTCCATCATGATAACTCTCGTGCTGGAGAAAATCCCATTGAAAAACCTACATGCAAGATCAGAATGAATATATTAGTCATGGTTGGTAAGATTTAAGGTTCTCACGGCGCCGAGAGTGAGGATGGCTGTCTTCTGAGTTGTAGCTCCGTGTATTCTGGCAGGCGTTTACTAGACTTACCGGTAATACAGCTCGCTGAACTACCGAGCCTAAAATCTCGAACTATGTTGTTGAAGAACTTAGCAGTTGTATGGTCTGACATTTTAAACTGTGTCGTTGAAGGATTGCTCAAGGTCATTTTCGTAACCTTTTCGTCATAAGTTATCAGTTTGTAAACTGTAACAGCTTTCTGAACAGCCTAGTCAAAACATCTAACTAACTGGTAAACGCAAAACCATAAATTTCATTAGGGACTGTCATTATCTTGCCCGTGTCATAATGTGTCAATTTAACTATGAAATATTCTTTTTAGATCATCATCTAAAAATGTTAAACAGTATATGGTAATTTCAAACTATATCGCATTTCGACTTCGCTGACATTTTCATAACTTCCTTGCAGTATTAGTGTGAAAGACGTTTTTTTTTATATTTGTGTTGTGGACCCTAGCACCTAGGCCGTAATGCACCCAACAATTAAAAATGTAATTTTATTTGCGTATTCAGTAAATTCGCTTTTTCGACAGTGACAGATTTCTATAACCTTGCAGTTTTGTAACCATCAAAGTCTGAAGCTGACAACTGAACGAGTTAAGGGGGTGAAAGAGATCTTCGTATGCAGACTCACTACGTCGCTAATGATCGATTTCTCACTTTATAATTTTATCTGCCGTCTTTTGGCAACTTATGCTGTAATCAAGCCTCTGACTCTTGTACAATTCCGAATGTTCCTTTGCATGAAAGAAATGTTGGTTGCAAATGTTTATTTGTCTTGTTCGGGGGGAGAGAGTTGGTTGTAACAGCGGAGGTCAAACAAGGAACCCTGAAGTTAAAGATGAATACGCCCACAAGGTTGAAAGATTATACCAGGAAGGGGGGGTCTTAATAGCAAGGTAGATAGAAGCTGACAGGAAGAAACACAGGGTCACTTGTCTGCCTTGAGAATCATGATATCGGTATTGTGATTAAGTTAACGTGTAATGCCACGAATCACTTGGGGCCAGTCTATAATTTGAAGCATCTGTTTAAGATAAATATTGTGTTCGAACTTATCTTAGTTAAGCTACGACGGTAAAAATATTCCAGTGACGGTTTGTAATCGCTTATAATATTCAAGGGGTGCAATCCTCCTGTTTGATATCCTACGGTGATAACAGGCATATGATTACTCAGACGCGAACACAATAGGCCTTTGGAAGATTTTGCGAATTCTCTGTGATGGATATGCAAGTAGTTCACCCTCTGTGGAAATTCTAATTATATGGCATGTATGCACTCGCGAACTCATCACTAACATTTCCCTACTGAGGACAATAAAATAAACGGAGATATCTTAATGCTCCCTTCCCCGACGAAATTTGTTAAAGAACCGTCAAATGAAGAGCGAAACTCATGTTGAAGCACGAGTGACGGCAATGCTGGGGTTATTTTAAAGATCATTGCAGTCTCTATGGACACTGAGTTTGTCAACACAATGTACAATGACGCTTAATTTGAATTTGGGGATGCTTATACCCAGTGCCCCACTTAAAGATGGACCCACTACGACAGCATGCAGCAGCGAGCAAACTACCAGGAAGTGATTTAGTCCCAAAGCACAACATAATCCTCTCATGCTAGTCGGTGGGTTACGACCTACGAGGGTCTGTCTCTCTGTAGTACTGAGGACGGGGGTGACAAGACACGGCATATTTTAAGGTACTCTGCTATGCTTTCGACGTGGAATTTCTGAAGTGCAAGTTTCGCCAACGTCTGTGTGATTTGATCATCACATTTTGATTTCTCATGCCTTTACGTAGAAAGGAGGAACTTCTTTATGCTATAAAGTAGTATATTTTTATTAGGATATTAGAAATAGCATTCTTTCCATATTAAGCATTACGTATGTTTGCGAACAATCGTGGGTATCATGGAAAGAAGTCGTATTTTAATTTTTCGACTGATCATTAAGTCCAAATTTTTGCACAATTCTGCACTCCATTTTCTGCTACTGGTGAATTAGGGAAAAGTCCAGCTGATGGTCAACGGAAGTTTGTAGTTATGTACAGACTGCTTACGTACGGTCTAGCAATAACATCCATACTTAAATTCCCCAACATCTTGTCATAATTTGCTTTTAAGTACTCTCTTTTGATATATTTCCATGTGAAGCCAACAATTGCGGAAGTTTTGTACGAAAAGTCAGATTCAATCTGCATAAATGTTGTTACGAGAATGACTAAGCAACACGAGACCTTGCAGTTCCTGAGGATTAGCAGAGTAACACCACGCGCAGTTGAGAGATAAAGTGTTTACTGGCTGGTGTGATTCTTTTAGTGAATCAAGACCTCTGTGGTGGCGTGTGTGAGGGTGTAAGCGAGTTAACAGCCCATTGAAATGTGCAGTAAACACACTGACGTGCCCAGACTACGCGATCTGAACGCCGCGGACAGTCAGTCCATCACGAAGCCCCCTCTGCACGGTACGAGAATTGTGTTCAGTCGTCCAAGCAGCACAATTATAAGCTCTGCGGTCTTTATCTGACATGTCACGGTACACTTCTGCCAATAATAAAACCAGCAACTCGGGCCCGTAACGTTTCACTTCGGACATCTTCAGGTATATTCGTGATGTACATTTGGGGGGGATACTGAGGAGAAAAGATGAACCGGAAGGAAATGACGATACGCGAAAGGAAGTAATGAGGAACGGCAGTGAAGGTGCTCCTCTTCAGGCAACGTGTGCTGGCATGCCCCATCTCTTCATTACATTGCATTCGTTCGCTTTCGGAGACGAAAATGTGGAAAGAGAACCAATAAACGTAAGTACGGTCAGTCTATGCTATTTCATGTTCGTTCACTTCTATTTTTTCATTATTTGGTTAACGGCATCTTCCATGAAGATTACTTTCTTGTGGGATATAGCACGTGTTTTCTGTACCGACGTTTCAGCAGTTTTTGCTGCCTCCATCATCAGGAAGATGAGTCACTCTGACGAGTGTAACGTGATTAGCGATACAATTTCTCTTTGTCACACTGGGTAAATATTTCGGAGTGTATTTTTTCACATATCATTTGCATCTGTTGTCTATTTAAATACTTTCCATCAGATTTCATTACAACGGAGGCACAGATGAAATTGATGACATCTTGATCTCATATTAAATTACGTGTTTCACTCAAAATTTCAATGTTATAAAGAAAAATCAAAAACACTTTTATTCATATCGAATGCATCTCTGTTGTTCATCTGTACTGTCTGCCTTAGGAATCAGTTAAAAGAACGTTCCCTTGAAGGATTTCAGTTGTATTCTTTTTCTATTTAAGGATAGAGTTCGCTGACCCGTTACGGGACTAAAGGAATTGTGTCCATCTCCTCTTTGGACGCCCAATGTCCCGTCTTCCATTATATTTGCCACAGCAAGCGTTCAGTAGGCATCCTCTCTACATGCTATGCCATGAATAAAGGATTACAGTTACCAGGCCCCTACCTTTTACAACTGCTCGCAAAATAGGCATAGCACGTCTGTTGACAAACAGGTAATACGGCGAATCCGGTTTATGGTTTAAGGCCAGTGATGAGGAAGCAAGTGCAGAAGCATTTGCCCTCTTGAACCCCGTGTTTGTTGGCTGTCATTACCACCATCAGCCGCGCTTTGTCGCATTAACCTAACCGGCTGTGTACAAAAGAAGAAAAATAAAACAGATAAAGGAACTTTGTAAGAAGCAGTTGTGACACTGCGCCATGAATCACGACAATTAACCCCAACCTATATTTCCGGTACCCCTGCTCCACTGGAGGTGAGAAGGTCGAGTTGCAAGAGGGGTGTAAACAAAAAAAAAACTGAAGGGGTTGGTCTGAACAGATAAGCGACTGCCAATCCTTCCGCTGCATTCTACAGGATACAGCTGTCACATTATTATAGAATTTATTTTTGACCGTGTTTTTTTTTAAATTGGTCTCGGGGAAATAAATATTACGTGTGGATTAGATAACATCTTCCGTCTCATTTTACGCCGGAAACTTGTTGGTGCCATTTAAAATTAAAGTACATCTTATACATGTTTGCTAACTAACTAACAAACAAGATGGCTTACGGAATCCGAAGTTTCATCACCGAATTAACCAAAGCCCTCCACCGGACCCTGTCCTGCGCTAACAAAATCCAGTCTCCTTCAACTCCTATCTCCCACAGATCCAGCCTGAGAGTATCCTCGCATCTACGTCTAGATTCTCTGCTAGTTTCACATTTTCTCATAAGAATCTGCTAGTATTTATCTCTACTTGCACTGCATACTCAAATGAAAAGTTTACATTCAAGCAGTTGTCGAATATTATCATTATTTAATTGTCTGTATTATTTGGATCTGCTACGTGGAATTTCTTTTACTATCAAGTGTTTAAAATTAAATGTCTCTGGATTTAAACACGATTGTGAGTTTATATCCTCCATAGTTATCAAAATTAATATTATTGAATGCAAGGTTCCAAGTTTGTTAGAATTAATGGTGTATGTGGTCAACTTTACTCTCCGTCCGATTTCACCACCGAGGATATCACTGCCGGTGACTATTCTAGAAGCAGGGTGGGCCACAGAACCATCTCAATGTGGTGGCGAAGGAAAAGCTCATTGTCTCTGCCGTGAACAGCATCTTTTAAATAATTCCTTCCTTTTACACGACCAGACAACTTTCGCGTATCGTAACTGAAAAGAATTTTGTCCAGATATGCGTTCTTAGTTCATGTACAATGCATCAGAGCTCAAACGACTGCTCTAAACGTCTCGGAACACAATGCCGTCGGCGTTGACGCCCTTCGTGATTCGTCTGTGGACGGACAGACCAAAAAATCGAAAACATTTCAAGAAGCACAAGTGGAACGCCTTCCACGAATTCTACAGCACGACATTTATACTCTAGCGGTGGAACAGTTACAAGGTTCAGTGAGTGCATTTAATAGTTGCTGGGGGGGACATGAGCTTGCCGGTTGTGCAAAATTGCAGAAGTCTTCTGTGAGTTTAAAGTTCACGTTTTATCTTTCAGGGCAAATGCTCGCTTGGAGGGGAACCCACAGGCGAGAGAATTATGAGATCCCATGCCAAAACAATTTATGGATTTTTAAGCAGGTTCATTTACTAAAGTACTATTTCTGGTTTTAGGTACTTTACAGTTTGTGTGAACATGTGTTAACTTAATTTTTTTTTGTAACATACTGACACTGGTAGTAATTATTTCCGTTGATGACAAAAATAGCGTACCTAATTTCACTAATTCTTCCGCTTAATTACACATCCACATCGTTAAAGAACAAAAGCAATTTATCGGAGACTAACAAACAGTTGCACAATCCTTAGTCCTGCTAAACTGACATCGCCATTGAAGACACAAGAGTTCATCTAAACAAAATCTCGATAGTGTTGCCATGGATGCAAGGAAACTGGCGAAAATTTTCACGAAGCGTCGTCAAAGGTCCAATGAAACTGCGTAAATAATATTGCGCCTCGGAAGCTTCACCCCACGTCTTTTAGACTCTTGCCCTAGTTAAGATCAGCCTCCGTACAAAACTTCGTCTGTAGCTACACGGAAGTAGCCGACAATCGAATTTCAGCCATCAGAACAGTATTTTAAACACGTTTTTCACTTCAACTTGCGTGTTTAGACACAATGCTTGCCCAGTTCTTTTGCAAGTGAGTTCAGTCGGCAGTTACAGCGATTGTACGTATTACACCAGCTCATAAACATTTCCTACTTAACCTTGAGTCCTCAGGTAATTGCATACTTGTATGATGAGAACGGGCAATGAAAATAAGACAAGGAGAAGATAAAAAAAAGTGTGAAATAAAATAAAAATAAACAGCAACAACAGGAAAACAAAACACTGGCGGAGAGTGGGAGTTGGGAAGTAAGAGAACCTGCCAAGGTTGTCGTTTCCTGTTTCAGATGCAAATGTAAGAACGTTCGTATTCTACAGAACATTTCAACAAGCTGTAATATCCTGAACTACATTTCTTTTAAGCTACTCTGCTTAGGGACATTATTATGCAAGTGATTAATAGGCAAATCATTACCACAGAAACCTGTCAAGAAAGCGATCATCACCCTTGCAATATGCTGTAAACGGAATGTCAACGGCAGTGAATCCGAACCAGGAAACATTCCAAACCAAAGCCACACACCTGCCTCCCTCTCTTCTTCAATTCACATAAATAAATCAGTTGGTTTCCTCTTGAAAGTTTTGATTTTTGGTAAATAAACTCTCTTATTAAGAGTTCAGTCTAGCTGTGCATCTTGCAAACCTAAGTTTACGAACAAACTGCCGGCAGATTTACAGCCCTAGTTCCACAATGAGGCTTTGGCATTCTTTCAGCATTCAAGTCGCCAACGGGAGTCCATGAATCACAGAGTAAAGACAGCAAAGAAACAAACTTCTAGTATCTTTACCATGTCTTGCTTCTGGGCTGTTGCACCGTGTAGCATGGTTGAAGTTTGCCTACGTTTTAGAGGTTCTTCAAGCCTTCTTCAGGGTGATGAATATTTTACGGCGCAAAGCCCCAGAAAACAGACATGCCATATTCATACTCGCCGCCGTGAGAATCTGAAAGCTTACCTGCTACCATCTTTGTTTTTCCTTACATTTTCCCTGACATGTCATCTCACCCACCATCATCATCAGCAAATACACGATATACACAAAAAAAAATGGTGCGGTTTCAAAAGTTTAACTTTTGAAACCGCACCATTCTTTTGTGTATACCTTCGGTATAATTCATTGCTACAACAAACAGCTTTTAGTTTACTGACGAGTCGAATACAAGACAGGCTGATTGTGGTGATTTGCAAGGAAGCTGAATTTGCCTGCTTCAGAGTACTAACGCAGAATTTTCCTAGAGACCGCTAAAACGTTAATGAAACATAATAACCTCGCAGCAACAAAAGTCTGGCCATCACAATTACTGTTCATGAATTGCTGGCAAGATATTAAGTAATAAACCTTTTTTGCTTAAAACGCCACAAAGATATGTAAATCACATTCTGTTGTGAGACCTCCATTGTTTGTAACATTTATGAGCTTTGCAATGATTGTCTATAATTCTCATAGTTGTCACTCTGTAACTAGTAGACAACATGTGAATTGAACATACAGTGCATTAATAGCTCAAGATACAAGATACGTAATCCAGACGTACTCAAGAAAGTGTACTTGGTATTTAATTACGAATTTTAAAACAAATTTTAACGTATAATCTGATACAGATTCTGGCGTTTTACAGTTCTATGACTTCGTTTTGTTACATAAGTTAGAACGAAATATACAGGCACCGATGATGACCCGATGGGGGTCTAAACGCGTTTGGCAAACTTGAATTCAAACAGAATTTGTACCTCACTTTAAAAGAACGTCTACATGTCTGGTACAGAGTGAAGAACTTAAAGAGAATGGGGCAATTTATATATTATTTTAGTCATAATGACGCAAGATATTTTCTTTTTCATATCTGCTTGCTGGTATAATTTATCTTCCTGTATATCAGTTTGAAAGCGTCTTTAACAGCCTACACATTGACAAAGGAATTGTCCTGGGGAATATCAAAAAGACCGGTTTTCATTAGAAGGCCACTTTTATTCCTGTCTGCAGGAGACTTGGCTTGCAACGTGTGAGGTCCCTCACAGCTTGGGACTTGATGATGACAAGAATGACATCATTGATTATGGTAGTCGGTGAGCAAATCAAACGCTTTCCTTCTTCGTTACGTAAGGACCCACGCAAATGAGCAAACCGATGTTTTCAATCGTATTTCTGATGGTTCTGAGAAGTCCAGCCGTGTTCCATTACACCTTATGAAGAATATGATGCAAATCAAAACGTATCAGGTGTTCCAGACGTTCCGAAATTCGTCCTTGTTCATTCATTAATTATTTTGCTTATCGTTTTGGAACACAGCTCAACGTGATTTATGCATTATTTTTACAAAGAATGATCAGCTTTCCTTCATATCCAGTGATTGCACTCTTTGAACAAATAATGCCCATTATACTTTTATTTATAATTTTAACGCTGTGATTTCTAATTTATTACGTGAGAGTGAGTACACGCCAAATTTCTCTCTTTTACATTTTGTAAGAACTGTGACCATTTGGAAAGCAAGAACTCTAAAAGAATATAAAACGACCTGAAGAAAAGCTTTAAACTGTTTCTCACAGGATATAAGCGTAATGTTCCAAGTTTCAGCATCGTGTCCTCATGAGGTATTCTGGGTTGTGGCGCCGTGTATTGCAGGTGATTACCAACATTTCAGTTCTAAATATTGAGGCGATAGATTCCTCTGAAACGTTGGCAACCACCTGAAAGAAAGTGAAAAAGCGTACCGTAAAACATCTTATGTCAGTATGTAACGCGGAGTGAATATCATGACACTGGATGATTTGTGAAAGCATCTTTCCCCCCTCTCGTTTTTGCTTAATTACAGCGTCTCTGGGGCCTTTTTAACGTCCAGTCCTACTCTTGGGGGCCCACGTATCCCGCTCTCCAACAGAAGCTATGGTTCTTTCCTCAGGAGTTGCACGAACGGGAAGCCAACTGGCCGCTCACGTCCACTTTGTGCCCAAGTTAAGAATGCGCGGAACTTTACCTCTTCACACTGTTACCTCCGCATGGCGAGGCGCTTAGTTCAGTTATGAATTACGATATATGGCCTAGTTATTCCTTGTCACGTTTCGTGAACCGGATAGTTCTTCGTTCAACTTATTCGTCTAGTGCCATTAGCCGTTTCCCCAGGGATAAACCTGCGTGAACATGAAGTAGGCTAATTTAGTAACCAGATAATACGTGGAGCTTTACCTCAACGTTTCATATACGCACTCATGGCGTGTTGCTTAGGCACAAAGGCAATTTTACTTTGGCTTCAATTGAAGGAAGGCGAATATAGAAATGTTTTAAAATTAGT
The DNA here is from genome assembly GCF_977971745.1 of Zootermopsis nevadensis. Lineage (NCBI taxonomy): Eukaryota > Metazoa > Arthropoda > Insecta > Blattodea > Termopsidae > Zootermopsis > Zootermopsis nevadensis. The sequence continues at coordinate 15,830,729 of NW_028259192.1, read as the reverse complement.
AATTGGCGCATAAGCGACCGTTAATATCGGTTCGTAATTGTCACCGTTGAACGTCTTTGAAACGCCACAAGACTTATCTCGTTGGGCATCGCGAAGGAAGGGCACAGAAGGGTTTAAGATTCAGATTAAGTGATCCATGCAGCAGGATTCTGTGAGAACTGGACTACAGTTGGGATATCTGACGTGTTACAAAAGGAGCCAGAATGCAGCAGCTGAGATAATTTGGAATGTTTTTTTGTCATTCGGTGTATATTTTACATTTCTGCATCTAGTAAACCAGAGGTGAACATTTTTGAGTCACATATTTACCACGAATATTACTTTTAAGCACAGACCAGTTTCACAGGAAAGAGATTCAGACAAAACTGAGGTCCGACGCTAATCTTTGGTTATTACCATCTTAGGCTACTGTTTTAAACACAAGACTTTAAAAATCTGAGAAGTGTATGCATGTGACCTCGAACATAATTTTCATGTGTGAATGACAAATGAATAATTTGATACTCTTGCAGTTTTATTTTATGTGATTATCTCACTAATTGTTCTTTCTTAATTCGATTGATTTGCGTATAATCCTATGTGATTTTTTATTTTATCTTTAAAAAGAACACACTAACAATTTTCTCTTTTGAGTAACCCATTTCAAACACTGACAGATTTGGAATTGTTGGAGTTTGGTTGTATACAAGTGTCATACTAAGCCTGCATTCTTTTGTTTCGGTTGAGTCAAGAGTTGCAGTGAAAGAACGATCCATAGGAAGGATGCAATATCAGGGAATTTTTGTTTGTATTTCCTTTGGCATAACAGAGCTATCTTCTCGCATCGCAGGTTATGAACAGACATACCGAGTTTAACATATTTAAGAGGTATGGAGACACCTAAATGGTAAAAATACAGAATTGGAAAGATTATAAATTATGAGCAGGTGTTCACTGGTAACTGCTGATGGAATAGGCTGTGATTTTATTGCTTGTTAGTACGAGTCGTGAAGCTAAGCTACATCCAACAATATAGTGTTGGTAGTACTGACATAAAAGACGGGAATTCCGTGACTAAAGACTTCACGTGCAGAAACCTGCTTCAAAAATTAACGGGACGGTGGGTTTAACGGAACGACCACAGAATGGCTATCATGATACCACTTGTAGAATTAAACTAAACAAAAAGTCAGCCCAAAGTTTATACAATTTAATGTCGGAAAGTTATGAACCCAACTGCATCATACAACTTCATGTATATCTATTAATTATTGAAATATTCCTTTGTTCCGATATGGGACATCGAGCATATAAACATTCCTTCAATTTTCATAACTCCAGATTAATGTGTAAAGCTCTCAAGTTGCCTCTTCTAGAAGCCCTCGAAATTACAGTGTTAACGACACCCACCAGAAGTATCTTGTACCCTATGGTGAAGTCGAGGGAATTATGTGCTTCTTTTGCTTTGATACGAAGATTATTCAAGTATGGAATTCTGTTTCTTATAGAATGTCATTTAGGTTGTATGGTGCTTATTCAGTGTTGGGGGATGTTCAGAAATTCTCTCAGAAAATATAACTTTAGCTATTTGAACGTACGTGGGCGCAGCTAAAAACTGATATCATTTCAGATGCTTGTCACAACGCCAAGGTTACATACGTTAATAATTATTTATAATCGTTAATGTGTATTGTTGTGTGTCTTATCCCGGTGGAAGAACATTATTACGAATAATGTAAAGTTTTCGTGTTGACATTTTGTCATGTGGGTATTTCATCTGGAAATGTCCCTTCACTTCATTCGATTAATTCAGCTAAAAGGAAGTATTTTTTGCAACTACACAATGGCCATTTTCCTTCTAATGTTCTTTTTGCAAGGAAGGATCTTTAGCACTTTCGTCAAATGACGATAAACTGAAGTCATTGAACCCAAGCCACATATACGTAGTTTTGCTTCTGCTGAGAGGTACAGATTCTGTTCAAGGTTACGAACCGAAATGTAACTACCGGTAACAATACATTGGTCAAGGGAGATCACAGTTACACCACTAGCCGTTAATATGATTCTGGAACTGGGTATTTATGAAGACGACAGGTCAGAAAGATGTACGTATGCCCAGAACGTAATGTGTCAGAAATTACGAAAATACGACATCCAGTTGCGGTGCAGCATGTAATTTGTTCAGTTCTTTCATTGTAATTCTGCCATTGCATTTTAGTTGACCGAACACACACACACACACACACACATATTCACTTCTTGGAAAAGTGACCACCAGATAATTTATTCCGCTTCAATTTACATAAGTGGTTCTCAAATTGCGATACGCCAAAAGCTTGGTAGTCGACACAACATCTTATTTCTCAAGCTTATGTGTTATTATTTCCGCCATATCTAGCAAAATCCTTACAGCCATCCATTAGTTCTGTGTGTCATAAAATTCCTAGAACTACAGCAAATCCTTGGAATTCACTGATCACTGACTATGACCTGTGAGAACTTTTTCCAGTACGAACTGCATTGGCTTGTGTGCCATGAAAGGTGTCTTTAATATTTCATCCAACGTCCTGGCACAGCATTCTGAGCGCTGAGATTCAACAGTCTGAGTGTTCCAGCAAATACACACTTCATCGGTTTATTTGGTTCGCCTTTAAATTGTCCAAGATATAAATATGACAACACCTTTCTCAACTTTATTTTATCAACAATCATAATTAGGAGCGTAGTAAAACACATTATTAGGATGATTAAATCAAAGAAGACGAAATGCGAGATATGAAAATTTTTAATTTTTTTAACCGAAAGTGGAAAGATCTGAAGACCTACAAGTGTACTCGAATGGGACAATATTACTACAATTGATCTGAAGGTAATAGGGTGGAGGTGGTGAACTAGACTGAACTGGCTCAGGATAGTGTCCAATGGCGGCCTCTTATGAGTAAGGCAGTGAAACTTCTGGTTGTTTAAAACTCGGATGGTTTCTTCTCTTGAGTTTGCGTTACCATCTCAAGGACTTCTGCTAGTAGAGTTACATAGATTGAACCCTTTTCATTGCAGTTCAATCTGCAATTTCATTCGGGAGGTATCCAGTTTGAATTTTTGACTTCTGAGAGTTTCCACAGTTCCTCCTGACAAATTCTGGGATTCACATCCAAATTGGAACATTATTTTTGTACCCTGTTCACAATTGATAGTCACGTTTATATTTCGGTAATCGCTGTTTACACATATTCGAAGCAGGGCTATTAATTAAACAGAGTATCAACCAGTCTCCACATTTGAAGAATCTACAGCCGTTTCTGCAATTAATCGTGCAGTGTGGACATGTCAAACTTATGTCTCCTAGAGTTGAAATATGTTTAAACTGGGACATGTTGGGCCTCGCATCGTCTGCAATTCTAAAACTGGGTTTGTCTGCATAAAACGTGGAAGAGGACCGCGAGATTATAATGCTTGGTTTAGTCTGTTGACTTTAATGCACAAGACCTTGATTCTACCTACACCTAGCTGGACCGTGGGAACTTTCTTTGTTGTACTTCATAATCACATGTCGGTAATTTCCTTTGTTATGCGTGCTGTAACGCGAAACGTTTTCATAGTTATTTACTTTGTAGACAGACTTGACTCATTCGAACGTTCCTCGAATTGCATACACTATACTGTACTGAATTGCAATAAACGAATGAGATTTGTTGTGGCTTGAGTCAAGTTACGCTCCGAATCGAGATTTCACTATCGGCTGGTGGCCAGCTTGCTTCAAGTTCCGGTCACTTTACAGCTAATAAGGTGTGATCTGTTCCGTATGGTTGGACGGCTCTGTGGTCAAAGTGTTACGTCCTGTCGTCTTCCAGGAATCAAAACCTGTCAGTCCGATGCCCACCACGTGCCCAACAAATCAACAAACGTTTGATCAGCACATGTAGACAATATCATCGGTGCGGTGGACAGCGTTTTGCTCTGATGTTGGAGGCAGTAAGGACCTATGAAACGTCCGTCAGTTTCTATCAGACTGGACGATGCAGCACCCCAGAATATAGACGTTTTCATTCTTCTACTTTGTAATTGGGCGCTTCGCGGTTTCAGTCTTCGTCGGAGATCGATCATGCTTGTCGCGTGGTAGCGATGTACAGTCACCTGCACCACATTTATCGGAATAGTGCCGTGAGATTACGTACGGCAACTTTGCCGTCATCATACGCCCCTGAATTACGTTCGCAGGCAATACCACGTGCATGGAGTTTGCCTTCAGTTTATCTGAGAGTAGCTGGAACAGCCAAGGTCAGTCGTTACAGAAATTAATACGATTTTCATCTGAGATTTGTGAAATGAATGACATAAGCTCCAGTGCACGAATGTAATGATTCAGCAAAATCTGAGTTTCCCGCACTCATGGACCCAATTTATGTCGAAAAGTCAGTAACATGTAAGCCTTTGCAAACACATCCTGCTCTTCACATTCTTACCGCGAAATCTGAGACTGAACTGGGGCGGGGGTGTCTTAAAACGTCCGCCATGCATCTGAAATTATTGATCAAACCATCATGTTAAATATAGGCCTATATTATGTTTAGTTGTAGAAGACCACGACAAGTGGCGTCATAATTTTCATTCACAATTTCAAGCTACCGCGTTGTTGGCATAATCGATGGCAGAAAATAAAAAAAATAGTAGGCAACGTTCACTCTGGGTATAAATAGGTTTTTGCAGCTGCAGCTGTAACAGTCTGCCTTGCTGCTGGTAGGAGACTAACTGTAATGCACAAATCTGTTTAGGTCTGTGTCGACAGACCTTTGTCTTTTTGTAGTCGTACAAACAGATTTCTCAGGTGCAATGCGTCTCGTTTTTGCACCTAAATTTAATGTAAACAAAAACTAATTCACTGTTTCTTTCTTGCAGTCCACCCCCCCCCCCCCCTTCATGTGTCAGTTAGGGACGAAAGTGTCCTTTATTATTCGCATTGTTTGCGACGTGCACTGAAGATGTGTGTGGAAGATGAATGTTGACCTACCTAGTTTCATTTGTAATGTAAGATGTTCTCACTTCAGTCAGCATATTCCTTAATTGCATATTTGCTTTTATTTCAGTTATACAAATTATTTTGTTACAGAACTGTTGTAAAATGATGAATTCTCAAAGTAATGTAAAGCATAGCTTGCAAAGTGTGTAAAATGTACCGACATAACCGAGTAAATAGCATTTATAATAATAGCTAGGAATAAAGAAACTGGCTTGCTGTGTGTGCTGAGTTTATTACACGAAGAATGAATAGCATGTGTGGGATCTATTATCATTTTAACCATCAAGCCTGGCACACATTTTTTATAACTAGAAGATAGCCAGTCTGAACACGTCACTACCTCACTGACTTATGCCATGGGTTAGGATCCTTCGGTAGCAATCGATATTCAGGTGTTCAAGTAATTCAGTTTTGTCCCAGAAGCTTCATTGTTGTTTTTCTTATAAGCCGTCATTGTATCGTATCCTTTGCCAGTTCATATATCAGTTTACTGCTGCCTTAAGGTCGATTTTGATACTTTCTTCTTAGTCACAGGTATCAGCTGGCAAAAAAACATTTCAACATTCAGGCGTGTGAAAATTGTGCAGGGGAGGTATATTTTCCAGAATGTCACCCTCAACATGAGAAATTACCTTCAGAAGAGAAGAACGTTAACATTGTGAGTCGTTAAAGAATTATTCCCGTGCTTCTGAGATACAAATAGTGCGTGCAGTCATGTGTGCTGTGTGTTGCCTGAACTGAAAAGGTAGGCGTGTTCCGTGTCCGCCTCTCGAAAATTGAACAAAACGTACGTGTTTGCTTTCAACTTGGAGAAACTGAAAAGTTTCAGATATATCTTACGTAAATAGATTCTGTTGTATCCATTTCGGTTGTTAAACTATTTGTTGAAACATTTCATTTGTGTAAAAATTCGTGGGCGACTTTGTTGATGATGGGTCGACGTGCCACGTAACCTCCGCGGATAACACGATCTAGTACAGCAACTGCTTAAGTAAATTCAAACTAAATTAATCTTATTCTGTCCCACCGTGAATGTTACTACATTTCTTAACCCTGTAACATGTTTTCATAAACCACCCTTTCTCTTATATTCGCGGACATCCACGTTATAAAGGGGACAATTTATTGAAACATGGTAGTGGTTTGTTTAAAACTGTTACTACCTTTCTGTTGCAAACATGTTCCAGGTTTCCTCACTAATCCTCAACATGTAATTAGTCATACTGAGACATATGTTAACTGCTCTTGCTTGATTAATCTTCCAATATGAAATTTCTGTTGCGACTTTCATGCATTACTTCACGTGTTCATCAGTAGTTCGTATGTTTACAACTACCTTTCAACATTCAGATTAGCACAGAATTACAGGAATGAAACCGGGCCGTACAAAACACGTCTCAGAGGGCGGCTTGCGACTCGCCAGGCGAAAATCTACAACCCCCTGGACTAAGATGACCGAGGCTCGAATCAAGGCAGGAATAAGAATTTTATTATTCCTCAAAATGTCCAAATCGAATTTGGACTTCGTGTAACTTATCTAGTACATTTGCAGTTTTATGTAAGAGGACGAAATCTAAAACTTTTGCTCTGATACAAGAATTTCATGTTTCGGCTCGGATCTAAAAATTATTGAATAGATAGACTCCGTAAATGGAAGCTGTATGTACGCTGTTCTGCGTGTAATAAGCGCCAAAGGGAAGATTTACTGTACAACATGGCGTCTCGTTTGAATTAAACATAACTTGGACCTCTATTAGAGACACGTTTCTCCAACCACATAAATTCCTGGTATAAAGGTAAATTACTAGCAAGTTCTATGCAATCATTACTCGTGACTAGACGTCACAAGTCCCGCTCCGAAACTCCGACAATTTGCCGGAGCCTAGGAAAACGGGCAATTGTCGAAAAATTACAACCTGAACACAGTTGTTCTTCATATTTGTTCTGCCTGTAATGGAGAAAAACTATCAGGTAAACTCTGAATTCGTGCCTACATAATTTAATCAATGTTTTAAAATAATATTCTTGGGAAGTTTTTCGAAAATTGTTCTTTATTTTATGACAACTGTTCCTTTGTGATTTATGCCCCTTTACTGTGGAACCGGCGAATTCTGCACACAAATCGATGTGACAGAAACCATGCTTTATTATATCACACATTGCGTGATTCTGTAGCGCAAGATAAGGAAAGCTTTTAAGCAGCATTGTACTCTAGGAATGGGAATTACTTGTAGTTACAAATAGGCATTCCTAATGATTAAGTATGGTTGTGTGCCGAATGCGGTAATTTGAATAGAGAAAGACAGAACACGTTGACCTGTTTACCGGCCAGAAATTGCGTGAACATTTATTAAATGGTCATAAATATCATCGATCCATGCCGAACGCCTGATCATTTAAAGTTCAGATCATTGCATTTATGTCTACTCTGGCTTGAGATTTAGACCTAACAAACAACTTATGAAATTGGATCGTATATAGAAGTTCAATAGTCTGAGGAATACTTGCGAATGTTTATAAGTTAACTTGATATAATAATCTGATGAATGTAAGTTCATCTTTTCAAGAGACCCGAATTTTTAATGTTGTATTCATAAGGGCATGCGACTGGACCATGTCCTAAGCCAGTTGAATCCATTCCACACTGATATTCTGCTTTAATATGCATTTTAACAAAGAGAGATTTCAGGTTAACAAATAATTATTTTGTAAAAAGTGCATGTTCACCTTTTACAAGTGTAATGCATAAATTATTGTGTGCAAAATTCAACTCTGTTTTTGTTTTTGTTCTGTCCTTGTTATTGTCATCCTCCCCTCCCCACCCCACACACACACTCTAGGAATACCGTACACAGAAGCCTGAATGTGAAAACAATTATTTTTAAATGCTTTATTATCACATTAGTCCTTCGTCAGAGGTAAACCACGACAGATATGATGTCGAAACCTTTGATCTTGGTTAAACACTGCACATATGGAGACTACATTACATTTAAATAGGAATACCGTACGTAATTAGCTTCGTCCAAAAGCGAAACGTGTTACAGCGTTAGTGGCTTAAGTCTCGACATTATTGATCAACTGACATTCTGAATATTTGCTTGTTAATGTAACGATTTGCAGCGTAATTATACATGCAACGCTGAAATGGTCAATTATAAATATATTATTGTACATGACGTTTCAGAGTAGAATATATTCCCATTTAGGTCATTGGTTACCATGCTGACGTATATGTTTCTTTATTCTTATTTTCAAGATTTGTGTCAGTGGTTGGGGTCGAAACCATAATCATAGGACTTGTACACTGCACGTATGTAAAACTGCAAACAGAGGTTGTAAATGGTCGTATAATATTAGATTTATTTACCAGTTGGACTTCTTGCTGAAGAGGGGGATCTTAATAAATCTTAGCGTCTCCAAATACGGCATAGCTTTAATCACCGCATGACAAATTTATTTCGTTTACTTAATCAGAGTTAATGATTTAATGTAAGCAACAAATCAGTCATTCGAAGCTACATAACACGAAATTGCACATAGAGCTGTGAACGTTGTTTAAATTCAGCTGCTTAATGCAGCCAACGCGCGCGACTTCAAACCCTTTGTTGCGTACTTGTGCGTTTTACCAGCCCACGCTGGAACAAATTTTCGTTTGTGGGGTTGCCACCAACAATCACGGAGTTTTCCTGGCTGACTGCCCATAATGAACAATAAAGACGGACTCTCTCACTCGCCGTGTTACTAATACAGTTTAAGTGATGCTGCGAATCACTGAAAAGAAAACGTGTTTCCATCATATCGCGCATACAATGGGATTTCAAAACAATTGAGACCAAGAGCTTAGATGTATTTTGTTTATATCAGAATAGTTGTATACATATGATTCTCTCCGCCTTTTCGTGTGTTCCTCGCTTCTGACACCCTGCCATTTTAAATTCGTCTGGAAATCACTTCCAAGTAGCATGAACACGCTATATTCGTCGTACCAGAATCGAAAATTAACGTCCTGCATTTATTCGGAACTCCTTGCTCTTACTTTAACATTAACGTCAGCTTTCAATGCTGTAAACGTACGTTGCCTTTAGATTCGATGCCGTTCGGATGTCATCTAAATAAAAGAAAACGTGCCACTTACTTCACTATTGCGGTCAATTAACGACATTCATTGACGTTGCCATTACGTACCGCTGGCATGCAAGGTGCAAATGGGAGCGGCCAATCATAACGCTTGCCGTCCAGCTCGTTGCCTAGACGACACTAGCACACAACATACAAGGCGACCACCCCGAGTGCCATGACCACCAATGTCGGGGAAGATCCATCTAACAAAGAAGAGTATAGTATTCTAAAGATGGCCGCACTCTACCATAATGCAGTGCATTCTGATTGGAGGTTTCGAATCGAACTTTTGGTTGGGCTAACCGGTAACATGGTCAAAACGCTGGAGGTTGTTCCATCTCCATATTTTACAAATTCCTAACTTTAATTTCTGTGGTGTCCTGGAACCATTCATTGCACACCTTATACGACACTTCAAGGTCAAAGCTAACATCACACAGTGTAATATATGCTTCTCTGTGCAAGGAAGTTCGAGATCGTTGTACCGGAAACCTAAGTCGTGTCCCCACGAAACAATTCGGAATTTGTACTCTTTAACTCGTATTCATATGCGATGATATCAGGTAAGTGCCGAAGACACTAAAATAACTGTCATGTATGGTATTCTGTGAATGTTCTGTTATGAATAGCAAGTTGTTAGGATTTTGGGAGTTGGTGATACTCACTTTAATGCGTTGTCCCAGTACACGAAGGGACGAAAAGCTTAAACACGCCCGATTTCAGCCGAAATGAATTCTGTACTGACATAAGATATTTGAAGTTTCTGGGTTTTAACGCCTTGTAGACTCATAGACAGACATTTCGGAACAACATACTGTCTTCATCTTCATGTCGGAAGTCCACACCACATTACAAGCCAGGAAACCAACACCGAAATGTGTTTAATTTTAAGATTCTGTTGCAATAATTTATAAAGACCCTTTTCAACTACAAAAGCCATAAAGCGTCCGATGATACAGAGATTATCATGAATGGTGAGGTGAAGACAAACTTCAAGACTTCGTCAAACAAATAAAACATCAAGAATATTCAGAACCCGGCCGATAGTCGAAGCACAGGCTCGCCTGAATCCCGAGAAGGGTGGCTAACCACTACGTCCAGTGTTTGGCTAAGAGAAGCCTGGGTCTGTGCGCATTCAAATTCTCGGGTATAGGTTCCAACTAGCGATTTGTTACTCGGTAGCTTCGACAATACAGAAACTCACGGCACAATCTGAAAAAACTCATGCAGTGCACACGTGACTGCAAACCCCTGATACTGTGCGATGTATGTGTGGAATTGACGGCTTCAAATTTTCCCACATATCTTTTACATCACCACCCCCTCCTAAAAACCTAGCCAATGATCTTCAGCTGTTTTCTATAGCTGCATCATAATGACCTATTTTAAGAGATGGGGTGGAATGTGGAAAAGGGATGATAATGCCCATCTACCAAAGCATGACGTGCTATTCACTTGCATTGCAAGGTTGTTGCTGGCCAATTTCTCTTGATATGTCATTCAATATTTCAGTTATGCCGTTCCTTCTTCGCCGCCACCCCCCCAACACCCCTCCGACCCCATTAACATAATAACCTCGTACGTGCTCCCAAGAGGCCCGTGTTGCTACGCATAAAATGTTGATGGGTTTTGTTGTTTTTGATACAAGTCGCCTTTTTTGTGTGATGCTTGTGTGCAATTTACTTTAATTGAAATGCGTAAAGATTCAGTTTCAGTTCTATTTGGATGTGGTAGGGGGAAGTGACCTATTGTATTGGACTGTTCCAGTAGGTAGAAGGACTAAAGATAACCCATCTCACAGCCGAGGTTTGAACCAGGTAATACCAAGATCGGATACGTTAACGATACATTACATGCCGTGCATTGCCTTGTGTGCAAAATAACCATGCAGGTCGCGTATTTTGTGGTTAAGGTAACCTGTCTAGGCGAAGGACAGTTCTATCAGTTCACCCTGTCCGTCCGTCCGTGTGTAACTTGAGAATGGATGAACGAATTTTAATAAAATTCTATATTGGGGGAGTTCTACGAAAATTTGTTGGCACATTCCTGTTTTCATTAGATCCGACTACAGTAGCTAACGAAAAATCGCTATGAAGAAAATTACATGCATTTTTGGGCGCGCAAGACGGAGAATGGTTGGTTGATTGGATTGGGAATCCCCCAATCAACTGCGCAATCACGTGGCAGAATGCCCACTCAAAGGTCATTCATTGATCTCAGGTAACTCTCGTTACTGGCGCCACTCTGAAAGGTCACATACTGAAGAACTATCCAGAATTGTTACGCTATGCGTTCATTGCATTAGTCACGTTGCCTGAGTTACATTTATTTTCGCATTACTGTTAATTGTGAGTTGATTTAGTTACCGTGATCAGAGTAGGCTACATGAACTGGTTCACTAAAGGAAGTCTCCACATATACACATTACGGGTTCTGAACTTTTTACATATCGAGGGCCTTATTCGTAATCACTTAGTGACTCTCGGTTTGCAAGGCTGTTAATGAAGACAACTTTTTGAAACTTCACGGTAATTAATGTAAAATGCTGCTAACTTGCTATTGCAAACAGGCTAACATTACAATTTTGTTAGACACCTCTCTTCCTTGAATAATATTTTAATAAACTCTTAAGGATTAGGCCTTGCGGCTTGTTTCAATTCATAAGGTACCCTTTAATATCAGGTTTAATTTCTGTTGTTGCAATTTGCGCGCATCCTTGAAAAATTTCATTAGTAAATTCTTTACTTAACGTTCTTTGCCCACAGCATTGGTTATTGATAGCTACTGACTTTAACTAAACACGTTTTATGACATCAGGGAAATATTTTTCAACACTGCTTTGCTATTCGTCAAGTGTTGTCACGTGCCATTTTAATAAGGAAAGGGCACACGGCTGATTTTTCGAGGTTGTTCGTGCAGCAGGTGTGTTCTGGTTGTTTCCGAAACAAAGTCCCTAGACTGTATGGAGACAGCATCTCTAGGCAAAACAACAGGGTCTGTACATACCTCAAGATTATTTATTTTTGCTCGTGTGCATGTGATTTCAATTTGCACCAATCAAACATGCAGCAGAAACACTGGTTCCTAAGTTATTTCTGTCTACTTCGGGGTAAAGTTGTGTGCTTTTCTGGCTAGTTTTAAAATTTCTACACTAAACCGTGTCATACCCAGACATCGTCAGCTTCGCCGCTTTCTGTTGGTGGGCGTATCCTGATCAAGAGAAGCCCGCATGGTCTTATTAAGCAGCTGTTGTAAAATATAGTAATAACACCTCTTTCACATTCCACCAGTTTTAGTTGTCTGGCCACGCACTACTAGCCAGATTATTGCCGCTGTATCTATTTACAATCTCTGGGTGTAGAATATAGTTACTACTGAACAAAAGGTTTAAAAATACACGTCGTAAATACAGTGCCAGATGCACATTAACGTCAATAAGATTACCGATGGAGTTAAATACCAACATTTCTTAGAAGCAGTCTCTATCTCAGGGCTGATCGACATCTTCACGCCTTGAGAACCTCAAATCTCACATACTGATTAATGTTTAAAACGTTGTCAGTACTGGGAACTGGTACGGAAAGTGTTCAGGTTAGCATTAAATTAGACTATCCATGTGACTTCGTCCACATTGCACGAGTTTTAAATCGTGGTTGATGGTCACTACTGCGTCTTGGGGTCTTGAGACGGGTTCATATGTACCACTGATCCTGCACCCTGGGCATCGTTTTTAGCTTCCCAGTGGACTTGACATTTACTGACATTTCGTCCTTCTGCTGCCGCCGGCTTTCAACCTCTTCATCCCTTACTCTCTTTTTGAGCAACAATACGCGATGCAACGCGGCTCTCGCCCTCTGTCGCGTCGGCCAGTCAGGAAAACAAGCCCCTTCGTTCCTCCTACCCGTCCATCACAAGGCTCAGGGGTGTCCGGTCCGGTCAGTTCATTTCATTTTATCAACTTTTTACTGATTACTTTAATGTCGTAAATTCTCCAGTTATCTTGGGAGATCAAGAAGGAATTTGTGCTTGTGGCATGTAGGCGAATATGAGAGGGGTGACACAGCTTTCTTTTTAAATCGCACGCGACACGTCTGTCACGTGTTTGATACAAGATTAATTAAGTTTCTTTGATTGAAAACGTAGCTATACAAAATGCGTATATTTCATGAGGAACTCCACAGAACAGCATTTGAGAAGCTGATTGCCGCTTGGCTGGTCAAAATTCATCCGATTTTTATGGAACACAAAGGTTCCACTGTTTCATAACAGACTGTCACTGAACCCAATCCTGACCGAGTTGAATCCAATTTTAATTTCTTAAAAGACACTTTTTTAGTATCAGGCCTCTTCTTCCATCAATGCTTGGGTTTACCACGTTGGTCTCTTCCCTTCAGTTTTTCCAATTAATGATCATTAATGTTCAGTCAGAAAGGTGTTTGATGGCAGGAAGCCGGCTTCGCCCATTTGAAAGCAACACCACGGTTTCCAAATGCCTGAGGAAAATCTCGAAATCGAGTAGCCTTGGACGGAAATACCTGGATTGCTAAGCAGGAGCGTTATCAAGTAAATAGGTAGATGAAAATTCGAGATTATTCGTTATTCGCCGTTTGATGAAGGACAGTTAGGTTCGTGTATGAGGGGATATTGCTTCAGAATAATGCTTCTACTCTTGAAGAACAATGATAACAATATATACCACCTACGTTAATATCACGTTCTACATTTTGTCTGCAGAGTGTATGCGTGGTTTTTCGAACTATTCGTTGTGACAGGTAACTTTTTTTTTTTACGGAATTCGTACTTCAGGGGCTCGGAGAATGCACTATGTTCTGTCTCCATATGGTCCTTCCTCGGCGATTTGTGTGTTTTATTGTGTTCGTAAGCATCTTTTGCTGCTTCACTAAATTTATCTCGGCATTTATAACTTCGTACAGCTACAGGCATCTACGAAAAGTTTTCCGACTTCGACCATTCGCAAATATCCAGCGGTTGTTCAAAGGCCTTGAGGCATCAGTCCTTTACAGGCGCTTATCGTACGATCGCATTCGATGTTTAATATTCTCCTTGCACCTTTTCCTAGGTATTCCGTGAGGTTTCCTCGCCAGAATCGGTGCATTTCTCATCTCTCCTCATCCTCCAGTGATCTGACCACGCTTCTCGCGTGATTTTGTCCAACATCCTGTTCCTCCTGTTTAATCTAAACTAAGAACATTTTAAACAAAGGGATGCGCCTGCAGGCATTTGGCCAACCCTGGAGCAGTCACTAGCATTCACGAAGCTCGCCGCTTTGCTTTCCTTGGTTGCAGCCTTTTGCTGTTGAGCGACGAAGCGCAATGTATAATATAAAGGGGGGAGGAACCACTGATCCCTCCAACCCTACAGATTCCCTTTTCAAAGAGCCACAAAACACAGGGGCCTAAAAACCTGACCCCTCTTGTTTCTGCATATCCGACGTCCTCAGCATTAAGCTTCACCATAAAACCCTTATCACGTCAACCCTGGTGGGAATGGTCAATAGGAATGTTGCTGTTTAACGAATGGCGATGGAGGCGTAGTGCGTAATTTGTGTTTGGTTTTGCTCGGAATTAGAACCGGGCTTGCGGTTAAGGCGAGAGTCGCATAACAGATCTGTCACACAGGGAACGGTCTTCGCCTTTAAGGTTCGAGACTCTCGTAGTTAAGGGACGAGTAACTTCGGATTAATGAAAACTAAAACTGCGTAAAGCAAGTTAACGGGTCTTGGACTCTACACGGCTACATGGGACGGGGCACTGATTGGCTATGCCACCGCCTTCAACCTGTAACTTTTACTGTACTGAATCGCACTTGCTGAGGTTTGCAGAGCTACTTTTGCATTGACGATGTTCTTCTGGGTTGTGACGCCTTATATTCGTATAGGTACATGACCAACGTTGCGGAGGAACATACTGTCTCCATCTGCGGAGCGCCACAACCGACAACATTATTATTAGCACTTCATTTACTATTATTCAGTGCTCGAAAACTCGGAGTCAGAAACTTATGAATTTCCATTACTTTGCAGGTAAGAAGCTGTACAGATAATCCGTGGAATTCCGGGCTTGGTAAGTGTTCACTGGTTTGTCATGAACTCTGCGTTTCCTACAACTTATTCGTAATTTTCCAGACCTGGCGATCTAGGATCTCGCATCAGTTAACCCCTTTGAATGTGTTCATGATTCGGCTGCTTTCAATGTTTGGGTGTTAAACCTTGAACGAGCCACAATGTGTGACAGACGATCACCGATTCAAACATTTTCGTTTCTGTTGGGTTTACCAGATTCAAGGAACTCGTCAGTAAGCCCTTGTAGGAGCTAAATGCCAAATATAATTCCTGATACAGATGTGCGACAATGCAAACGAATTATTTACCGTTGTAATGTTTTGTGAACGATCCTTCAAGCAGTTGTGCCTTGTAAGACTAGCAAGAAATACAATCAATAAGCATGGTACTGTGTTCCATATCTGTGTATAATATTCACTAGTCAAAATTTCTAACAATACCATGCATTTGTCAGATTTTATCACAAACTTCAGGCCAGAAAGCCTACTTAGTAAAAGCTGAAGAGTCAGAGTTCACTTTCGCGTCTACAAAATTAGGCTGAACGCAAAAATAAATTGTTCCTAGAACAAAAGAACTGTACATTGGAATGGACCACACAGGAAGGAGATTTGAAATGGGGTTGATGAAAATCTGTGAGTGGGAGACTTCCAAGTTTCTTTCGTAACACTGGCAAACGACAGGTAAATGTGCTAGTGAGTATGGCTGTGTTTGGAGTGTTGCGTCATGTAGCCTGGTAGAATTTCACCAGCGTTTCAGAGGGTTACTGATTCCTCCATCATGGTGATATCGCCCTGATGATGAAGGCTGTAAGCGTCTCTGAAACGTAGCAACAACCCAGAAGTTATTTTCATAAAAGGCGCCCTGAGAACCAGAAATATGACATCTGCTAGTGTTTGATTTAGAATGATACTCGCGATATCCTGTACTCGACCAACCACAGTATTTAATCGGCAGTGTCGACGTGTCCGCAGGTCGGGTAAGTCATATTACACTCCTTTCTGTTCCATTCTCGTCGGTATTCGTGAGCCGAGACAACCTCGAGGTCTGGGAAGACCCAGTCAGTCGGTCATTTCGATCCGCCTACATTGCGATGCGACCTGCTCAGTCGCCGAGAGCCTGAATGCAAATGGGACGGAGAACCGTTTCAGTATTCAGACACAAATTACCCACTGTTACTACGGCAACGTTTTCCTGTAGATCCAGATATAAGTTGTGTACTGTTACTACAAATTTTAAAATAAATTCAGATCAACATTTATTGGCCTTTCTAAACGATAAAATTATTTAATTCTCTCACAACCTAATTTCAATTTTCCATCTGAGCCTTGTTCTGATGAATATCTTTCAATGACGTTTTCAACAACAATTATAGGCATTTGTTTCGCTTGTGCATTTTTGCACAAGTCCAGTCTTTGATTTTATCACCCTTTCTCGTTGAATATTATTTTATAATAAGACCAACCTTAAATGTTTCATAATTCAGGTATTCCCGCATTTATACCATTTATGACACAGGTCAGATTCCGATCATCGCGGATGAGGTCTGTGATTAGATTTTCGGTCCTGGGGTTCACTGTCTTGGCTGCGGGTTTTCGAGGCGCAAAGAAAATTTATTCGATTCCCTTCCGAAGACATTACTAACAGTCGTCCTCGTGTTAACGCTATGTTGGCATGGTTAGAAACTGCGCCGAAATAAGCTTACAGATGCATTGGTCTAATATTACTTTTTGTTCTTTTTATTTCAAATTGTGATGTGAGAAGGTAGGTGTACCCCCATTCGCTTGGTTACTTGCTTTACGAATAGCTACAGTAGACTTGCCAGTAAGTAAATAGAATAATAGAAACCGTTTATGAGGGTCACATTATAGGTATGCCTACTAGCTTTTGGTGGTACGAATTAAATGTTACAGAGAATAACGAAACAAAGAAGCTTGAAAATCTGTTTCTTTCGAACGACTGACGGAATTCTATCGTAAAATGTAAAAAAAAAAAAAACAGAAGTCACTAGCGCTGAAACAATTTCCGTGCCGCCTTGTACCACATGACCACTTCGTTTTTGATCGTTCTGTTGGAATAAAATGTGCAGGTCCTTTCGTACCATCTTGCTGCGCCTGCAGCTGACTGGATTGTCACAATACGGTACTTTGCTCTTCAACATCTCGAGGTTTGGCCATGTCGAAATATAAGAACAGCGAGGTCAAGGTTAAGCTAACTCTCACATAGGCTACAGTGTGCTTGAAAAGTTCCCTATCATTTCATAACTGTGTGCCATGTTATCACCACTCGCTAACTCCATAGACCGAAGTCCTCCTTGAGAAACGAATGGTTTCACAGCCAGTCAATAAATCATCCGTCTTTTGTAGAATCTAAAGGATTCTCCAGTGGATTCTGCCTCGAACCAGTAGAATCTAATCCACACATTTCTTTAAGATCAGTTTTAATTTTACCCTCTAAAAGTCCTGTAGACTATACCTGAGTGTCTTTTCCTTTCATGCTTTCGGACAAAACGTTAGCCTGCTGCATGTCTCTCTCATGTATGTCTTCCTCTCCGTTTCTGCATGACCCACCAATTTCTTTCTCAAAGGACTAGTTCCTACAACTTTGCCAGAAATGCTGAGGAACTTTCCTTCTCCGCATGTTTCTGACTACTAAAACAATTTGATTGTTCCATAAGCACTGCAACTGGGAAAAGAAACTGAATCCAACGACTGCTTCAAACAAAAACAGATTAATTTTGTATTAACGTGATCCAACAGGTTGCCATCTTCTGCGCAGAAGAAACGATTGTATCAGATAAATCGAATTTATTCTCGTATACACTTCAAATGCAACTATGAATCTTTTGCAAAACAAATATAGGTTATGGAGCTGGAATAAAATAAGCACTGTAATTTCAAGTTCGTTGTCGTTAAGGTTCCACGTAACCGGTCACTGTTAGCTGAATATTTGCATGTCTTGTCGTACCTACACATTCCGTTGGTTGAATAATTCCCTTTCCAAAAGAAGTAATAACATGCTATTAGTACAAACATAAAGAGACATTTCAACTCTCTTTTCGTGACTGAATTCACCTCTCTCTCCCCGTAAGACTATTAAATTACGGGAAATCAAACAGCACAGTCGACAGATTATAAAGTGTTACAAAATTCTCCAAATTAGCAGTGGAACACGTGTGAAGCGACCGCTGTGAGTTGTATATTGCGCGTGTTTAGCTTTCTCACTGCACATGTGAGGTGTGAAACAATTCGCTCCTACAATTCTTGTCGATGCTGACCTCTGTCGTAACGCTATGTGGAATTGCAGGTTGACACCAAGTTTCAAGAAGAAACATACAGGTATCAGAATGCCAGTACTCTGAGCTTTCATTTCATTCATAAATACTCCGAGCAGTATCTTCATTCTAATTAGCGAAATTTTTTAAAATTCAATTCATTTAGCCACATTCAAATAATGCGCGAAGTTTTATCTTAATGCGACGCTTAGATCGATGTTATCGAGGCCTTCGGAAGCAACGTCGTGAAATGCAGAAAATCAGGAAGCGTTGCAAAACGTATCTTGAAGGTGAGAGAGAATTCCAAACAGATCGCTCCGTGTTACTTGGGTCGCGCTGTACCAGGCCCGTTGTGCCCATACTTCTGCCCCGAGGCCGAGCAGCAAGGTTACCGACCCCCACACCACGTCTCCGTTGACCTGCTCCCTCACTCGCGTACTTTCCTTCTTTTTCTCCGTTTTTCTTTCATCCAGTAATCATGCTGCAATGCAACATCACCAGGTAGACCCTTCACTAGAGGCTTCTTCCTATACTCTGGTCACCGTTATGTTCATCGCTCTTAACATAATCAACATCTAACGTCTTAGCAGCCACAAGGTCACAATTTACGTAGTCATCGTGCTGTTTCCCGTTTAAGACAAGGGCTACATTGCCAGAAGGCGCTTGCTTATTTATCTCAGTTATAGTGTAATCTTAAAATCTCACGTTAAACGATACTGACACCTGTAGTTTCGTTTCCAACTCGACAGCATTTCTTTGTCACTAAAATATAAGCCGATGAACCAGGTGACTAAAGTAAACCGTTTCAGTAACAGGAATAATATGGGTGACCGCCACACTAATGACCGGTGTTACTTTAAGCAGAGAAAGGTAAGTCGGCGAACGTGGATCACGCTGATAAGCATTTGCGAGACACAGGCAGAGGTGATGTCATTACCACCCACGACTTTATTCAAGTCATTAAAGGAATTTACGCGGTCCTATTTGTGCACTTTTCCAGTGTAGACTAGCAGTGGCAGATTGATAGGTTAATTAAATTCAATACCAGTATTAATTATCTGCGTTGTTAACAGGTGATTACGCTAATATGTAACTAGTTGTAACTGTTTCTTCATCCCTTTTAAGGTGAATGTACAAGGCAATTACCGTGATGCAGATGTGTATTTTGGATGTTACTGTAAACACTCGCGATGATCCAGGCCTGAAGTTGGACAAGGTTAGTTTCCTTCGTATTGACGGCTAACAAGTGCTCCAGTGACTGGTTGGACAGTTGCTTGCATGTGTTTACGTCATTTGGTACAGCTCGGAATGCCAAGAGATCCATACATAAAGATAGACCAAAAAAGAGTTTGTTCTGCATATGTGTGATCTGAATGCATGAACTACTTACTATTAGTGCAATGGCTGTGCTGCGGGCATGCATTCACCACTCCCCTGCCCCCTTCGATTACTCTTTTCCATAAACTATATTCCGTGGTTACCGCAGTATTACAAATGCTGTCCTTACTCGTAACTCAGTTCGTGACCGAGGAGAAATGACTTCATTATTTGACTAAACACAAATTAAGTTTAGAAAAAAATAATCTCGATACATTACTCACAGGTTGCTATTTCACTTCCCACACATTTCCCATTTTCCCAAATGGAAATGTGATAAATTACCATAGTTGGGGGATGGGCTATTTTTTTATGTTCATAATAAATACGTCAAACTATTTATTTCCCTGTTTCATTCGGTCATGATGCTTTGTTAAATACACGTAACGATCAACAGACACTGGAGCCTTAAATTTTAAAATTAAATGGCTAGTTTGTGAGGAATTCGTGGACATGTATATATGTATAGCCTGAAGGATTCGATTGGAATCCAAATATCGCTTGATGCATTGCAAATACACCTCTGTCAAACCAGTCCATGCTAGACTTTTTCCCACGTAAATTATCAGGAAACATTTTCTAACATCTTCTTAATTCGGTTTCTAAACAACTTAGAAGGGCCGTGTAAATCCTGTTTAGAAATTCTTGGGCAAATTCCTGTGCTAATTTACGTCTCATCCCACATAGTATGTAGAGGCCTATAATCAAAAGCAATGTTTTAAACGTCTCCAAGCGACGCACTGAAGCAAAAGACAATTGCTCCCTTGAAATAAATTTCAGTTCCTTTCATAAAATTTGATCATTTTAAGTGTGCTGGAAAAATTTTCATCATTCGAAGCTGAAGATTTATTCTGTAACACCAGAGAAACGACAGAACTCTTTTTCTCCGCGGATTAAAACGAGCATTTAATCTGCCAGAGAATCTTGTCCCGCACAAAATGCTGAATTCTCTGTACAGAGGATATCGTACGCGAAGAGTTACAAACCGGTGGATTGTGCCTACGTGCATAAGTATTCAGTGGTATTCAGGCCTACTGACTTCTATTCCAAATTCGTTATTGGCAAACGTATCTTCAGGATATTACCTATATTCAGCCAAGCAATGTCATTGAAACTTTATCACAGGTGACTCTCGTTATACACGGGGTTTATGTTCCTACAAACCGCTGCGTTAACGAAACTTTTAGAAATAGCCATTTTGATGTTCAACTGGTATTAGAATTCCTTGATGCAAAGCTATCATCTGCATCGCATTCTTTGATAAGCGTGAAGAAAGTTTGACGCTGGTATTTGCCTTTGATATTTGACCACGAATAGGATACTGATGTTCATCATGTTGAAATAAAACCGCGGATATGCGAATGCGCGTATAAAAAGATCCACGTACACTACTGGATCTAGAAACGTTCTGTCATTCTTATTTTTCTAAGCATATTTTGTGTTTCAAGTGTTTCTGTCGATCTGTGTGACTTATACCGTTTTATCGGAATACTGATACGTTACAACAAACCCATTGTCCCGAAAGGTAAAACGTCATAAACAAAATAACTGATAGCGTGATGAGCCTTCACGCTAGACAGAATCAATCTATGACAATAACCAGTATACACGAATTGCATGTAATAACAACGGCCAAAAATTTCCCCGACATCAATTATTCTTTGTTATTTTTCCATACACCCAATAATAACAACAGCTCCGTTCTCTGGAAACCTGATTTTCGCTTGTATCTCCTTTATCAGATTGCCGCCACCTCCCCCGAACCATCCATAATGTGGCCTCGTTTCCAATAAACAAGACCCTTTAAAGGGGGATGCTCCTCGTTGTGAGGTGAAAACTTTGACCTTCGCTTTCTTATTTCTTAACAACCCAAGATACGCTCATTTTACAAGAGCCCATTCAAAAGTTAATGGCAAGCATTTTCTTTAAGACCATAAAATATTCCCATTGGCAAAGGCGAAACGGATGTCTATATTTATTTCTTATGAGACTGGAGTGTACTTTGTCTATTATTTCGGGCAAATTTGCTGACAACCCTATTAGGCAAATCCTGTAAAGCGTGCGCTGGGGTTTACACTCAACGCTCTGCGGCTGAGAAAATAATAACGTGGCAACATCGCAACAGCATCACCATCATCATCATCGCCACGATAGTGTATATATGATGTAAGGGGTTAGTAGGAAAAAGAGGGGAAGAGATTTAGACAACCCCCTGAGGTTATGAAGGGGTGTTTTAATCCCATGAGGAAGGGGTGGCATGATGATGACAATCCGCCTACCCGCTACTTCCCCCCCCCCCCCTTTTGAGGCTACTTTCAGTATTTTATTTCATTTTCTGTTTCCACAAAGGCGTCATCAATTGCGCATGCACTTTATAGAACGTCACAGTCTTTACATCATCTACAATCTTGCTCCGACGTAAACATTTCAGTGTGTAGATATCCGCTAGGACTCCAATCATCAGAGTGGAAACTAGGTCTAGGAAGATTTATGTCTTGTGAATTGTTGGGCTGTGTAGTCTGGTCGATGTTAACCAACGTTTCGGAGGTCATACTGCCTCCGTCATCAGGGCGGTGAGTATGAAGATTTCTGTCTTCTGGGTTGTTGCGCTGTGTAGTCTGGTCGATGTTAACCAACGTTTCAGAGGTCATACTGCCTCCATCATCAGGGCGATGAATATGAAGATTTCTGTCTTCTGGGTTGTTGCGCTGTGTAGTCTGGTCGATGTTAACCAACGTTTCAGAGGTCATACTGCCTCCGTCATCAGGGCGGTGAGTATGAAGATTTCTGTCTTCTGGGTTGTTGCGCTGTGTAGTCTGGTCGATGTTAACCAACGTTTCGGAGGTCATACTGCCTCCATCGTCAGGGCGATGAGTATGAAGATTTCTGTCTTCTGGGTTGTTGCGCTGTGTAGTCGGGTCGATGTTAACCAAAGTTTCAGAGGTCATACTGCATCCGTCATCCGGGCGATTCATCGCCCTGATGCTTCTTTTAGGACGGTTTTATGCTGCAGTGCCACTTCACATATGATATTAAAATGCACTCGTAGTTTGATTTACCTGATCTGTGTGACAACACTCACCCTAAAGGCTACTTCATCTCTTAAATGTTAAGGGCAGCATTGCCTAAGGGCAGAATTTTGTCTTGTAGTTTAGTCACGTGTTGGGAGGGGGTCACGTGGCCTTCTGATTAGACGCTCTGAGCAGGGCGCTTCGTGTTTGCCTGTGGTCTGTTGTGTCTTGTGGTGTAATAGTTGATGTTCTCGATCATGCACGAGCAAAGATTTAGATTAGCTGCATCGCGCTGCAATGATGGGCTAATGAAAGCGGATACGTGCAAGAGTGAATTATATTCAATATTTTTTGTGTAAAGCTTTCCGTTATGACATGGGCTGGGACAGTGTTCCAGCTCATGTTTTGGAGCGGCGTGAACTAGTTTCATATACAACTTATACAAATTCGTTTGCCTTTGGTTTTTGTAACAGAATCAACAACTCGTAACTCTTGGCCTTAAGGGTAAGGTCACCAGGTTGCTGAACGCATTACTAATGCCGTTGCTAAGATTTATAAACAAATTTAGACTCAGATTTAATTTTAACAAAGGTGAATGTTGATTTCAATACACATCAGAATTTGTACTTAATGTCGGAATATAATCTAAATTTTGGTTACAGATTTCTCTTTCTTGTTTATTTGCGTTGTTTAATAGAACATATTGCAAATTGTTTAGCTGGGTGCTATAAGTCTAAATGTTTATATGAAACCGATCATAGCGTACAAAGGGAAGATTTCTATCATTTCAAGGCCAAGTTCATTTATGCAATATTTTACCTCAAAAATATTAACTTAAACGAAGAGCTCGATGTCTGACTGTAAGAACGAACCACCCTCCAGTCCACAGCAAATAACAGCATCTCTGTGTTTCTGATTTTCTGCCGTTAGTCACGAATAAATATGGAACTTACAGAGTATAATATTAAAACGTGAGAAATATGAATAATTTTTAAGATATCCAAGAAGTTATATAGATAACAGTGTGTAAAATTTGTTTGCTGTTTATTTAATGACTCCCTCCGTAGCTCAGAACACAAAGCGCACAGATTATTTAATGATTAGTGAAATGGACTGGATGTTGAATTAACCAGTCGTGACTTAATTTAAGGTACTATCCCAGCACTTTCTGGAAGGACTGAGGGAAATAACGAAAACGCTGTCAGGATTTGACCGCAGACGAAGAGTGAATGTCAACCACTCGACCGCAAAGTTGGGTAGTGGAAAATGTAACTTACTAATAATTTTTGCTCCCTTATTAATATTATGCAATTCTTTCTATCACTATAATTAAAATAATGATTATCTCAATGTTTATAATATATAATTCAATTAAGCCATGCCACATCATCCGTACATCCACATGGTTTCCATAAAATTAGGTCCAAGTAGTTTACTTAACATGTATAAAGATACTTTTATTTATTTTTTCCAGTAAATGTAAGGATAGTTTCAAATTCAATTTTTTTGCAGATTTCAGTATGTTTTTTTAAAAAGGATGAGATAATAACATTTTTCGAATTTGGTAAGGAGCTTTTTATATGATTCTGAGATAAACTATCGACATCTCCTTAAACAGCATAAACTAATTGGCGGATTTGTTATGGAGATGATGTCATTTATTGATACAGGACTATGTTTAAATGTTATTTGGGTGATTACCATATTC
This sequence comes from Zootermopsis nevadensis, assembly GCF_977971745.1. Lineage (NCBI taxonomy): Eukaryota > Metazoa > Arthropoda > Insecta > Blattodea > Termopsidae > Zootermopsis > Zootermopsis nevadensis. The sequence goes on along the minus strand of NW_028259192.1, from coordinate 15,806,162 downwards.
CATGATGAATACAGTTTTAATTTATTTTCTTATTACTGTTCTTCTCCGACATTAAAACACCAGAGTTTTCATTTTTTCGAAACAGCGCGTTAAATACCTCAGATTTCGCATGTTTTCAATTTATATGCTATGCTGATGACAAGAACGCTATCGAAGTCCATTCTCAATAGATGGTCACATTTTTACTGCGTGTTCAAATACTGTTTGATTATGAGTTCTCGGGTCGGTGCTAAATCGAAAAAGGGTCCATCGTAACTGGATGAGATGCTGGCGAAGTGAGGAGGCGTGAGTAAGGGGTACTGACCCCGGCGGTCGGGCGTTCAGCAGGTTGAATGGTTCCTCGCCAGCGGTCAGCTGCAAGACGTTGCAAGACAACTCTTGACCGGGACCGGCCAGATAAATGTATCCGCTAATCGCTGTCATAACTGATTACTAATTACTAGCCTCGTTCTTCATTTAGCACTTCTGTTATGAATAGACAGCTGCTGTAGGATCTTCGGCAAATTATGTCCTTTCAGCGTAGCAGTATTATGTACCATGGGGATCTTCATTGAAGAATGTGTGTTTAGTAATGGATCGGCATGCATATGAAAGCCAGTTCTCTTTTCAGTCAAACATTATCAGTTTTAAATTGAAAACCCAGTGCAAAAATTCAACCTTCCCCTCAGTTCTCTACATTTCAAATATTTGTAATTTGAAATATGCACAGCCGCCCCTAAATAAACACTACCCTACCATCTACGTCTCCGTATTGTGACATCCCACCATAGTGATTTCCGCATCGATGTCCTGCAGATATTTCATCTTTCCACGCTGACTTCACACGTTCGGTTATTACATTAGCAATACAGAGTACAATTTACGAAATGATTCGTATACAGAAAAAAGAATGGTGTTGAAGAAATCGTAATTCTGTAATCCCAGTTCTAAACATTGACATCGACATTTGTGTTCCTAATGATGACAATTAAATTGTGGCTTTTTTGCTTCTGATTATAATCACAGACTGACATTAATTAATTTCCTACCATAATAAACAATTGAAGATGCAATAATATGCCTGCTGAATTGAAGTAGTGAAGCACAGTATTTACTAGACTTGTCTGAGCATAACGTGAATCATTAGAACATCTCATGCTCATGATCTCATCGAAGTGAACAAGGATTCTGTAACACAATGTCTGCCACCAGTGTATTAAATAGGCCACGACCATTTTAAAAGAATAGTATGGTTTTTAATTCTTACTATTTGATTCTGTGTGACATGCGGCACACACCGCGTCGTTAAACAGTCACCAGGCAGAATAGGCTTCTTTGTTCACACAAACTTGCAATTTTACAATGTTCCTGCTAGAGGCTTTGCCCCTCAAACCTTCGCTCGTCAACTCCACGGGGAGGGGGAGAATTCCTTCCCGGCCCAACATTCCCATCTTTCTTTCTTTCTATTTACTTTCCTTGCGTTGCTTTCACTTCATTCAAGGGAAATGAGAAGTAATTATGAACAGTCCGTCCTTTTCAGCTTTCATTGCTAGGGAACCACAATGCACCCACACGCTTCACGCGGGTATCCTGTTAACTAAATCTGTCATCGAACACATTACTACCAGTATATTCGGTAAAACTTGCGCCACAATGAAACTGATGATGAAATAACTACATTCGCTTGAATTTATTGAAGAAATACAATTGTAGATATGTTATTTCCTGGAAAATCTGATACGTAGCGCTGTAGTACACAGCCCACTCTATCACAACTTTCAGAATATCTGCGTAGTCTTCTGCAAGTTGGCAAATGGACGTTAATAGCTGCCATAACTGACGCGCTCCATTCACTTAAGCTTGTGCCAGATTGAAGCAAATATGTGCTATACCCGTGACGAAGCAGATCATAAGTGAAATCAATTATAACCACGTTGATCGTTTAACGCAACCGTATGCAGATGTTGGTATTTGCATCCTCTCGTGTGAGGGACAAGGACAGATGTCTCGTTTCCGGTTAGATTTCGGAGATTCCCGGTCATAAAGCAGAGGCTCTCAAATAGCGGCCCGCCGATGTTTTGTCCGGCGCGTCCGTATTTATTGTTGTACTACGTCACAGTTTGTGATAGTTTCCTGGTATCAGGAAACCCTTTTTGTTAATGTGATCGATTTTTGCCGTGAGCAGCTGTTTACCTTAATGAAGAACAGAGCCGATTTTGTTAAAGGATATTATTGACTAATATGTGGACTTGGTTATAATAGTGAGTAGCAGTTTTATAAATTGTCATGAAATTTCAATAAATTATCCTCCTAACTTTGTTGCCCGCGAGCAAACAGGTAAAGGTGAATGCGGCCTTATATGTCAAAAAGGCTGAGAACCACTGACCCCCAGGCGTGGTTTTATACATAAATTCCCTGGACGTATCACGTGGACCGATGCTCCGGCAGACGGATAAGAGGCTACGTATGGTTACATACAAATTTACTGAAGGAAGTTTATAATATGTAAGATTTAGGTTATCACGGCGGCAAGTGGGAAGACGGCTGTCTCCTGGGTTGTTGCTCCGCGTAGTATGATAGAAGTTTACCGAAGCTCAGAAGAGCTTACTGCCTCCATCGTCAGGACGACTACGTTATACAGCTTACTTGACACCCTGTCAAAACTAGGTTCGCTACACAACTGCGTAGCAGCAGTTCTGTAGAGATGGTGACGGGCCACCCAAAACAAGAACTGGTTATGGTATTGGGAATTTCACGTAACATCCTGGTAAATTACTGTGTAATCCCAGACTTCAAGTCTGTACTAGCGCTGTTGCAGTATTTCAGCATTAAAATGTTTTTCTTCTGGGATGTTGAACCGTGTAGTCTGGTAGAATGTTACCGACGTTTCAGAGGTTCTATGGTCCTTATGATGGAGGCAGCAAGCACCTCTGAAACGTCAGTAACTTCTGTAAGACCACACGGTTCAACATCCCGGAAGGCAGCTAACATTCTCATCGCCTTCAGATACTGATGTCTCTCCAATATTAAACGTTGTTTAAATCTGTAACGCTGAGTTTACAGGCATGCAAAGCTCTTACAGCGAAGCGGCAATAAATACTCTCTTGAGTATCGCATCAGAGACAGCACGAGCAACGAAGGTATCCTCATAGTGTCCAAACCGGTTCTAGGAGGAAGTGTGTTTTTATACTGCTCGTACCAGGAATGGATCCCTCCTGGACAAACTGCTTATAGCCGCACTGCGAGTTACACGGGCGGTCCGTAATTTGAACTTTGCTTCGACCTCGTGGCCTCAGATCAGGCCGGTTGCCAGTCCAGTTGTTCTGTAGAGCGGCTTTCTCTTTTTATACTTATTGCCCCTGTCCTATTTCCCGTATGCCAAATACTATCCTGCAGATGGACAAGTAGTCATCATGTCTGTCCATAATAATGGATATGTAAATTCTTCTGAAGGAGCTCTGGTTCTGCCCCTTTGATTGACAAAATAATGCCTATTATTCATGACGCAGAGCCACTGAACACAAAACATATACCGTCTTGGCAAACCTTCGTTTTTCAACGGATTAGTATTTCATAAACGGGACTTATTTAGCCCAGTAAGATATCTCAGCGGTAATGTGGCTTTTGCTAGGAAATGAAAAGGGGAAATAATGTGTAGAAGGAATTTTTACTTCTCGTTAACGTATTGACATAAATGGTTCGGTCACAGTGCATCTGCACCGTTACCTCTTCTCATCTTGAAATGCTGATGTTTACTTGGGCCCAGGATTATGTATGTCAGATCCTGAACAGTGTGCAATTTATTTTTATTTATTTATTTATTTATTTTTCAAGAGTACAGACCGACGGGACTTTTACCCACAGACCCCCAATTCTCAAGTTGCATGTTTGCTACAGATGTGATTATGACGGATATCAAAGACCAGATTTCTTGGCAGATGAGCTGTAATAACAGCGTTCCATAATTTTGATACTTTTGCATCTCATAGTAATCGCGCAGACACTACGCCTACACTTGAAAAGCTTTGGGTTATATTCAAGAATAATTACATGATCTTTTGGAAGGCTTTATCTGCAACGACAGATGTAATTTGGGTATTCAATCAGTGAGTGGAAGAACATTAAGAACAGTTGTTTTGTCCATATGAGCGTTCAAGTGTCTAGTAACAGACGCCAATGAAACAAGCGAGTTTATCAGATCTGCCTTGATGATGGAGGCAGCAAGCACTTCTGAAACATCTGTAAACTTCCTCAACATATGCGCGCAACATTCCAGACACATTCTCGACGCTGTGTGAACTTCAAATCTCACCTCAGATATATTATACTTCCCTTTTTCAGGAGTTTCTGCTATAACCGATGTTGTATGTGACACTGAGTATAATGTCTCAGTCTGGTAGTGATTAGACATAGACAATCATTTTAATAACAATACTTCTACGTCACAACTGTTATCAACAGACACTTTATGATACACATTATGTGAAACCATCCTTCTTGAAAGTAGGTTATAATGAAGGTGAACGCCCTTAACAAACTGACCAACATGTATATACAAGCTGCTTTCGGACAACAGCCATCCTCCTAAAATGTTTCTGATAGCCAGTGGCAAGCCGGCCTTTCACATGCTGTTATATGAAAATACAGGTATTAGACGCGCCTTCCTGGCGGCCATATTGCTAATTCGTGTTATTAGTCATTACCATGACAGTCGCCTCGTGAGTTACATTTTGCAATTAAACTGTAGGTACCCCTCCTTGTATTAAGTTTCATTTTTCGTCCGCCCTCGCGTCTGCTTACGTCGTATTCCGTACCCTAGAACAATGACATACTTTCTCGTCTGATGTCCACGGGCGGCAGTAATCTCAGCTGTGTCGCTGTACGAATCTTCAGATGTGCCGCATTCATATAATCGTGTAAGAGATTAATACAGTCATGTAAAATCAGTTAATTAGCATGCGATATAAGCCTTAAGGAATTAACTAAAAATAAAGGCGCAGAAAACTTCAAGCCGATGACAGCAGCAGCGCTATATAAAGGCGTGGGGTCGCGGGATCTTATCCCGCTTGAAACATGCATGTCCGGGGTTTTCTGAGTTGCCACGTGATGTTATTTTATCTTCTGTTAAACTTTGTTCCTCACATTGAAATTAGAGAGTCTTGCCATTGGAGGACTCGTTCCGTATTAATATTTTTCTGGTTGTTTTACGCTGTAATATAGTTTTCTGACGTTGTGTAAGGTTGGATGAACTAATTGTTAATTACGAATCAGAGGAGCCATCTTGGCACAATTTTTACAATTTTGATGAGATGTTTGGTTCTCACGGCGGCGATTATGAAGAAGGGTGTCGTTCTGATAATGAAGGCAGCAACTACCACTGAAACTTAGGTTGACTTCTTCCAGACTAAACTCAGAAGTCATCTTAGGTTCGCCGTCGTGAGAACCTGGAATCTCATCATGTTCCTGTTTCCCCGGAGCTGGTGCACTTCTGCCGTCTCGTTACGTCACTCGAGTTGTTTCAAAAAAAAAAAAAAAAAAACAGCACCTTAACCCTTTGGGACCACGCAGCATTGCTAAAAAGCAAGATTCGGCGACACCACTACATCGCGAAGGCGCCCCCTGCCCCAAGTTAACGGTCGGCCTTCCTTTCTTTATCTTCATCTTCGTTTATTTTTCATGCTTTCCTTTACTCGATTCCCCTGTACGGACGCCAAGACAAGCTGACGCGATGTGCAAATAATGATTATAAATGTGAGGGTTTCAATTTTTTTTTTTCGACGGTTGGTCTGTTGGGCCGTCGACATTCTGACCCCCTTCACCCCCCACACAGCATCTCCTTTTCTTTCTACTATTGCTTGTGGGTCTGCGTGTTTTTGCTAGAAGCTGGTTTTAGTTTTGGAGGATGTGGGGACGAAAGATAAATCACAATGAAAGTGATGCTAGATGAAGTAAAAGCGCGAGACAGGGCCCTGAGGGGGCGGGGTGGAAGAAGGAAGAAGGGAAACCCCCGTAGCATGCAACCCCTGAGATCTTATACAGACGGTGCCACTGTCTTCTGAATCCCTCAGACCTCCCCCGTAACATTCCAACCCCCCCAACCAAATTTTCATCTTTCCCGCCATAACTTACGCAGCCAGAACAGAGATTGGGGGGGAAAAAAGCCTGACGGAACACTTCGACATGCAAAACATCGCGAAATAATAACGAATTCAACAACCTGCAAGGTCACTAATTTTCTGTACTGAATCACTGATGCGTTTTACTACACTTGAAACCTTCCCGCACAAAGCGAGGACACCAATTGGAATACTGAATTGGTGTAGCCGTGTCCCGTTGCTTGAGATTAGTGCGGCCATAATATCAGCTGCTTTGGCCCTAAACATTTGTCACAAACACTTCATGTGTCCTGAAACGTTATTTCCAGTCGGTGTCTTATTATCTTCTTCGTTATTTTCTACAGTTCCTCCAGGTAAATGCTGGGATAGTACCGAAAATATACCAGGCCCGCTTCCTTCCATGTCCATTAAACTTAATTTTAAAGTCATTCTGTCATCTGACTTTGCTGATAGAGAGACTGGGTTACTGACAGCGTCGTAAAATAAACCACGGGATCAATGATATCTAAGTAGAAGGAAGGAACAGTTCGGGTTTTGACACGGGGCGTGTGGCATTGCCGGGAGGACTACACACTCAGTTTGTACGAAGATCGGGGATATGTTCCTTTCCTTCCTGTAGGACAGTCGAGGAAGAAGATGTAAGAAGTGAATCTCACACTTGGCTGTACGCCCTGCCAGACAGACGACTAGCTGCTTGGGGCAGTTACAAGGGCGGACACTGAGATGCAAGCAAAGCGAAAAGAGAACATCAAGTGGGAGGATCGCGAAACCAAAGAACTCAGTGGTACAGTCTCGTCAAATCAGCTTGCTCTAAGACTCCGGTGCCTTTTAACTTCGTGAAGAGTATTGCCAATTTGTGTGCTTTTGCCTGAGCGACGCCGCGGTAAGAACCTCAGATCCTGCGATAGGTTAGTTTTTTTTGTCATAATATACTGAGCAAGTTAACATAATTTAGATCCATGTAATTGTTTCTTAGCCAAGGAAAATGGCGTCATGATCTGAAAGCACAGAGTAAGCATAACGGGACACAGAAATTAAGACTTCGAACTTTTTGACATTATGTTAGGTCATTTGTTTCCAACCAAGACATCCGTGTGGCTTGAAAAGTTAGGAAAACCATGGAAAACCTCAGTCAGGATGGACAACTTTCGAACTGAGATTAAATTCGGCTGCCTGTCAGATAGAACTACCATCTCATTACTTGTTCTATATGTAGTTTTGACTGAGAAATTTACACCAGTGTATATGTTGTGGGTTGCTTGTTCTGCGTCCAACGTTCAAATATGAAGGAAGACGATAAGTTCTTCTGGACTGATGTCGTGTAGACTCGTACGTAGATACCAACGTTTCGGAGAAACATAGTCTCCATCTTCAAGGCTTAAACGTTATCTACCTACATGTCGTCATTACCCAAAGAACATCATCTCCGCCGTTAGAACATCAAATCTCGCATGAAGGAAAATATTGACAGCTGCTTTACGATAATATGGAAGAAAGATGCTTGATGCAGACAAAAGATTTCCTGCTGAACTAAATCGACCCACTGTGAACAAGTTTTATGCGTCACACAGTTTACACAGGAGGACAAGTTAGGGTCGAATTTGTGCCAGTAGACTCTGTACTCGTGGTCTTAAAGTGTTCCGATTTGAACCAGAACTCCGTCGCTCTCATATATCACTTTGTAGTCGGCTTCGTTGCTCTGTAACTTCAGTTCATACAAACTGCCTAGACTACATTTATCAGCGTGTCTTACAGACCTAACATTGACCCGGCCCGTCGGTAGGTAAGGTTCTGTGACCCACAAAACTACAAAAGAATTATGAGGGGAGTCAGTAATGCAAATTTCATGAATTGACATTTCCATTCTTATGGTTCGCTTTCGACTTCCAAGGCCGATACCATATCAATTATTACTCTCATTCCCTGTTGGATTAAATTCGAGATTTCGAATGCGGTTTGCAATTGTTATCATAAAGTATCTTAGTCCCACGCTTGCTGTCATTCTGGTGCTCTAACTAGCTACTGGTCACAGACTACAGCGGTTACTCGGCATTATTTTATCGATTAAAAGGCTTGGGGAAACGTTAAATAAATTCATTAAACAGCGGCAGAACCTGGACAATGTCAGTCAATAGCAGAAATGTCCCGTATCGAGAGATTTTGTTATGGTGTTCTGTATGAGGTTTCAAGTTCTCACGGCGGTGGAGATGTCGATATTGGTCTTCTGGGTTGTAACACGTGAAGGTAGATACCAAAGTTTTCAGTAACAACAGCTTCTGAAAATCCAGGAGAAGGGGAAAATGTTCTAATTGGTTTAACACTTTTCTTAAAGTGATTGCTTACGCTTATATGCGTAACATGTGTAGAGAAAAGTATGCTGTTTCGTTACGATGCAATTAGTCCTCTAGACCTTTGCGTATTGTACCGTTAAGGAATTACTCATTTGAAGGATTGTCATCACCTCATCTTGTTCAAAATTGTTACGACGTTTTTCCTCAGCTGCACATATTCATTCACAACCTGTTCTTCTTAACTGCTTTCTCATTTACATACTGTGTTCCACATTTCTCTGTTCCAAGTGCATGCGTGTAGATGATCGCGCGGTCTTCCTTAAGACATGCAATTACCCCAGTGCATTTTTAACGAACGTACATTCACATCCAAGCTGAAACGCCTTTATCCAGAACAACCGCTGCAACATCTTGAAACCAATTTAGAATTTTTTTTAATTTTTGCAGTTCGGATTAAACTATTGACATGAATTACTCGTTTTATACAGTAAGATTACTCGGGCTCAACTGACGCTACGCGGGATTGAGGAATTCAGTATAATTAGTGAATTGTAGTTGTGTCGGCCTGTTGTTCTGCCTTACCGTTAAAGCTGATATTCTAAAAACAATTTCTTGTACACAACAAATATCTGTTCATATCCCAGTTGTACTGCGGCCCGGATTCACCGTCACCAAAACTCTCTGCGATAAATGTAACTGCAATGCGTTCACTGATAAAGTTAAATGCAAGGTTTTAACTGCATGACTCAATGTCATGTGCTACAATCTTTACCCGAGTCGAGTATCGCTCCATAAGAGGAATAAAATTAGCTCACCTGTTTTTCACGCTTCCTGCGGGGAAGAAGATGCTTACAGATTTATCAGTGAACGCACACTTGTCCACAACCTCCGGAATGCACTTCTTAGTTCTTAGATAAACCTCGATTTGAGAAACAAGACTTAAGCTTCACATCATTAGCCTGTTTTTAATTTTCACGACGTGTCTGTCAACTCCCAGAGTTTAGCACATATCAGCTAAAAGGAAACGCGTGCAGATAACAGCTAAAGAATATCGGACCTATAAACTGTATAATTTATTTAATGCCATTCCAAGTCATGGAAACATATGGACGAAACTCCGCTATCTCAACATTTATGTGCGATAAATTTCTCATAGGCCTAGACCTGTACTTATTTAACCAGTCTCGCACTGTGTTCCATGTATATAACGAATACTTTGTTATTCAACCAACTGCTGATCCAGATTATGTAACTTCATGCTGTGTTCGCATATTTATCTCCTAACTCTCCGATGACTGTTTTAATTTAAGCTCTTTTTTCCCTAGCTTATATGGATTTTCGGAGTAAGTAACTTCCCTATAAACCAAACGTTAACATTTTAAGCAGCAAAAGCACTCTAATTTTTGACATCTGAAGATCGTTTTACGTTTCATGATACCCATTTTAAGTTCGTTATTTCGTAAAGAATTTAACGCTAATGACAGTGGTTTGAATTCTGTTGGCTTCCCTTCATTTAACCCCGGACAGTCATACTGACATTCGCAAACGTCCATAAATATTCCTCAGATTTTTGCACTTCATTTCCATCTATATCAGCTATAAATAACATTGCTTCTGCCACGTCATGATATTGAATGCCGCCTGTCAGTCTCGACTTAATTCGTCCCAACGTGGTCAACTAAGAATATATTAAACGAGAACTCGAATTCTCGATTTTCCAATTAAAATCAATGAATCAAAGTTATAATGAAATATCGAGCCTATTGATAAGTTCAACGAGCTTTATTATGCCTGTGCTATTAGACGCTTATGAGTTTTCATTGCTTCCATCATGACAGAGAAATTTCCTGTCACTGAACAAAGCTATCAGTTCCAGGCTGGCGGATTCATTTCTGCGTCATTCATTATGGAACTTAAAATGAACCTGGGGAGACAGGTAGTTTAGTTGTATATAAACAGTTCCCTGAAGGGATTGTATTCATTTTCACTGTATATTTCAACAAGTCGAGCATTGTGACTGCAATTTGGCCGGGGGGGGGGGGGGGTGAAGAAACACATTACTTACTCATTTAAACTGAGTGACACATTACATGTATTACGTAACAAGAGAGAAAGATGTAGATACATCCTCTGTGAAGAGTTAGTACAGATAATTTTTCAGAAAGAAGTCTTAGTAATTGAAAACCGTTTCATAAAAAACGAGTGGGACATAATTTGTTTCCATGGTAAATTTGTTTACATAAGCATTTAGAATGTTTATTCGACGTGTACAACCACTGCTGTTTACACAAGTCTGTCTTATTATTGTTGTTATTCTGTAGGACATTAGCTCACCAACCCACAAATACTTGTTTAGGTGTTGTGGCAGCTGACACGCCTTTAAACCCACTACTAAATAACTACTCTTTGTTTGTACGACGAGCGAGAGCATGAGGTAATGATCAAGGACCATTATTTTAAAAGTATCCGAGATTCCTATTGAAAGAATCAGAAATGAAAGCGAGCAGGTGTTAGTTCTCTTCCAGCGTCAGTGGAGACGTGTTGCTAATATCCCGGTCTTGTGCTGAACAGTCTAGTCTGTCCTGGTTGTGGTGGTGTTCGTTGCCAATATTGATTTTGTTTTAACCCTGTAAATGTAACATCATGGATGGGGCTCTGCTAAAGGGTAGAGGTGGTGGTATTTATAAAGCAAAGCTGCAAAGGCCAAGCTGCGATATGGTAATGCGTCCGTTCCCTAATTAAACAGCGAAAAGGGACGCTCGACAGAATTATAAAGTGGAACCCCCCTCTGTCTCTGTCTCTCTTTCTGCCACCCCTTTGCCACCCACACTCCCTCCCCCGTTTCCAACCCTCTTTCGCAGATTTCACAACATAACGGCAGGGCGACGCAGCTCATCCGAAAGTTGGGTGTCCTCAGGACGTGGTCGGTTTACGCAACATGAAAACGTGTACGTACGTTTTCCCCCTTACTGACCTGAAGATGAGGAAGAGAGGACATTTCATGTAGTAATGTCTACACTCGATTAAACCTGAAGAACCGGTCTCTATAGTAGTTGTAATTGTAAATTATACCCACAGATAAAGCATTCCAATTTCCATCGCGATTGCTGTAAAAAAACATTTGTTCCAAGAGGCCTACAAAATACTAAAATCAAACATGTTTAAGGCAGTACGCACTCTAAGACAACGGTTAATTTCTACGGCAGTATACTACACAGCATCCCAGTCATTGTCAAAGTTTAACGCGACCGAGGAAAAACTGAACAACATCGTACTAGATCTTTCCCCTCAAATTCTATGCCTTTCAAGATCCATTTAAATTGTTTCTCCGATCTATGCCTAGGCCTCCCAAGCTGTTTCTTCCCTCCACATTTTTCGACAGTAGTTCTGTATCTATCATTCGTCTCTCACATGCGTGCTACATACCTCGACCATCTCATCCTGATTTGACAAGCCTAATAATAATTGATAAAGAATTTGCCTCTCATACCTACTTCCAGTTCACAGTCCAGATTCACAACAAACCGTTTTAGCTCAGTTGGAGAGGACAAGCGACTTCTAATTAGATGTCTGGAGTTCCTGGTAAAGATCTTCCGCCACGCAGGGGTACGCCCACCAATGGATAATGACTATTGAAGAGTGATTTCCGCAAAAGTAAAGGCGACTGGAGCTCGAAGCAAGCTGTCCTGTTCAAGTGTCGTGCAGGCTCAGGCAAATCATCATAACAATTTTGTTGATCCCTCAGTTAGTTCGCAGAAAGTAATTGTATATTTGTACTTTTATCAGGTAAGAGATTACGTGTGAATTCACACAGATCTTACGCTGGCAACTTACTGATTTACGAGGCGGCACAGCCCAGAAAAACACAATCTTAACTGTCACTGCAGTGACGCTCTAAATCTCATCTCTGTGTGAAATGCTCGGCCCATGGCCAGGTTATTTATAGTCCTACAGGTTACTAAAAGGCGTAGTCTTACAAAATCGCCATTCATAGGTATATCATTTTTGTCGCTTCGTGTGGAAATCGCTTCTTTTCCCTTTCAGACCCGATCTACATTCCATGGGTCATTGCCTCTGGGTGACCATTATTTATTTCCTCTATGTACATGTAAAGTTACCATGTACAACCTGCTTTAACGCTTAACAACATTGTCACTGAGCTACAGTGTGCAAAGACGGTAAAGAACCCCCCCCCCCACAAATTTTAATATCGCATGAGGAAGCCGACGATGCTGAAACTTTATTTGTGCAGTATGACAGAGATTTATCATTACCGGTTATCAGAATTAACAGCCATTATTTCCCTGAATATTATTAATCTTTACAACGGAGATAACATTTTGTTTTCTCTGAATAATGAACCGACATTTTAAACAATGATTATGCAAATAAGCTTCGTTCTGTATAATATATAATTAACCGTAAATTAATGTTTGTTTCTGGAATAATCATGGTCCATCTTTTAAAAATCTACCACCGCCCGTGGTTACACGTGTGTTTATGTGTCTCACTGTGTTCTCGAGTCTGTCGTCTTAAGCGATTTTTTTCAGATCAATTACTTCATCTACTTCAGCAGTTTAGACCTTACGTACACACAATTTTCTTAGGCAGCACCAGCGTCACAGCGCAGGCTGCCGCACGGCCGCCTCGGCCACACTCAATTGAATATGCATGACGGAATGTAGGAGAGATGACCTCCCCCTACCACAGCACCCCCTCCGTTCGGCTATCTCTTGTCACCACAACACCGAGCCACCCCTTCCCCATCAACTCCAGCACGATACCTTCCTATCCGCCATGTTATATGCGTATCGTACCGTACGATGACTTTATCAAACACTTTAAATTTCTAGATTTCTAGTGTTCAATATTTCTGACACATTTTCGGAAGGTCTCGAGGTCGACGATTAAGATAATGCGAGGTTTCATCGCGTAGTTCTTTGCTGTTTTATGAGAAATCTTCTAAATCTGGCTGTGATTGATTCTACTCGGTGTGTTTAGTTGTGTCGTCCTGGAAGACTGCTACTGACATTTATTTAATTTTATTAACATACTGCTGGATTAGTAGTTTTTCTACAACAAATTAAACTCACTTGACATTTTTCCATTGATAACCCGTGATTTTTCGCGAAGTTTCTATAGCTTCAGTTAAGTTTCTCCAAGTTGGAACTGTTTTCGAAGTTTAAAAGTGATACTGTTCATTTTTTACAAATGACTATTTTCACCTTTATTCTTATCTACTCTGGATATAAAGATACTGAAATTTTTTTACCAAATTTAGTAAATGAATTTTCTTTGACTGGTTTCATGCTTTATGTCTGTGTATTGTATTAACACGCATAAAAACTTTAATTTTCCTCATGAGCTATGACATTATGATAGAAAGTAACTTGCAAATCACATGCACTGTCTAATTTGGGGATGGGATATGTGAGAGTTTATTTACAGCTTAGTGTTGGAATTTTAACACGTGCCTAAATTAGATATGAACAGTCCAGATCTCGAATTCTAAAAGAACGGGATTGTGGGTCAAAAGAGAGAAAAATACTGTGTTGACGCAATATCTGCACGATTGCTAACGACAGTTTGTGGCGTGTTTGGAATGCTGTAGGTTTCAAACGACAACGGAATTTGTTGGTATATTTGTTCACAAACCAGTCGAAACGGGAAATCAGTTTCTAAGTTTCGATTTTTAATATTCGTGTTCTGTATGCAGTACATGATCCCCCCCCCCCCCGCTTCTCCCTATGTTCATCCCTCTGTACACACCCCCTCTGACACGCAGACCTATACAACAACAAAAAAAGACTTGCATTGTGCACATTTTTGATGAGGGTAACGAAGTGTATTATGTTTCATAGAACGAGGAAGTGAGAGAACGGGGGCAAGTGAAGGGAAGTGTGGTGAACCATCCCCCAGTCTCCGTCTGCTGTGCGGTTACCCTCAACATCCCTTCTGTTCACCACCTCCTAGCCGCGTTATCTCATTTCGGGGGTGTAGGTCTACATATATATACGAGATACTGAAGGAGGGGTAACTGTAACACAATTTGTGGCACACATAGACTGAGTGGGGTACCAACACCCTTCACCTCTCCAGTACCCACCCTCTCTTTACCCTAAATCTCCGCTGAGCTTCACATACAAAAAATCAATGGTACTGGCTGGCTATGCTCCCCGATCTGTTTCATCACTTCTTTCTCCCTCTGCGTGCAGCGGTGACAGTTGTGGCGGCCACCTCGAGGCACGTTTCATAACCACACCGAAGCAGCGAGACTTGTCGGATACAATGTGGCATGCCTAACACAACAGCACTCCCTCTGCAGGGCTTGATAATTGGTAGCAAAAAGTCCGCGACTTTGCTCTAGATCCTGGTAACTTGTGTTTCCTAAATTGCTATAGAACCAGCCATGAAATGCATATTAATTCTGAAACTCTGACTTGCAGAGCTTGAGGTGCCCTAAAAATATAATTGTCGCTACGGCTTAGCGCGTCCTGAAGTTATCGATGAAGGTTGGTCACTGCGTAACTACTCGTACATGCTTGGCGAATGCACCCAGCTGACAAGGATGACCGCGTGCTTGCTTGGGAACTGGGCATAGTGGTACAACAAAATGAGGAAAGTTACTTTGTACTTCGAAACTGAATATATCTTGATGTATGCCCTAACTCAAAGAATGGAATCCAATGGCGGGTAAACATCCATTTCTGTAATAACAAGAGAATCGATTGATTGTTCCGCGGATACTTGTACGACAGAGTCGAATGACAAAATATTTAAAACATGGTCGGGCTCATTTGTAATGCAAGTTAAGAGTAAACTGCATGTGTCATGTTAATCTGGAAAGAAGCAGGCAGATGGTCTGCGAATCAGGAGTTCAAAAGTTCATTGCCAATTACGCGCCGTCGTCTTTACAGCAGGTGTCTGCGCAATTTAAACCTTCTTTAACTTCCTCGGAATGTCTTAAGTAATTAAGGCGACACGAAGTTGTACGTTATATAATAATGTACCGCGTACATTTAAGGGCTCTGCGCTACAATACAGGCAATAACCAGCTGACGTTCTAGGTTTATGCGATGATGAAGTCAAAACAGGTCATGATTTCTGAAGTTATTCTCTCCAACAAGCACTGCACTTTGGAACGCAAGTTCATGACGTTCTCTTTGGCTATCTGAGAAGATATTTTCGTATTTTGGCATGTAAGCGTGATTCCTTTGAGTCCAATTGAGTTGCCAGTTAACTGGAAACTGTATGTAATAAAATCTCTCTGTACTGGAATGAGAACTAAAGATCTTGTGATCGACTTCTCACCTTCGGTTCGATTCTCTCTCCCTTCGTCATGTCAGAAGTGGTGTGTGCGTGTGCCAAATCCTGCAATTCATGTAGGAAGTCGCGCGGTCGGTCTATCTGCTGTAAGGAGCGGCGCAAAGTGGCAATAAGAAGAAGCGAGCACAGAATCGCTGTTGAGAGGGAAGTGCACTCTGACTTGACTGCAAACAAAGCGAGGAAGGACTGGAGGCGAGAGAACCGGGGCAAATAAGAAACACCGAGTTCCGGTTCCGGTGGTGTGGGGAGAAGGCGGGCTGGGCTAATGGTGACAAAAGACGATCCTCTGTTCTATGAGTGCAGAGAAGCATAAAGAAAGGTCAGGATTATGATTGAAGATAAGAATAGAAGCGGAGGCTAGCAAGACAACGGAGGATCCAAATGTAAGGAAAAGGCGATAAAAAGATGTCGAATTGTTTAAAACTTGCTGGAGGCTTTCAGTGTAAGAAACCACGAAGTTATGTTTCCTGTTTTCTTCACGATGTTATATACAGTAACATGTTTTGTCGGATTTAATGACTGACATCCTCGGATGCTTCGTATTCGTTTGTTGTTGATGGTGTTACCATCATCATTTGTATATCCGTTAAGGAGATAAACAAATTAAATATATAAAACATGTCAGGCCTGGAAGTGTTGTCGAGGTGTTTTTTTTTACCGACGCCTTGGTTAAGATTTGGGTTCTTTCCGAAATTGTGGAAATCGGAAGCTACGAGACCATAAACGTTTACCCTGATGATCAAGTAATCCCTTAAAACGAAAAGACATGCCAGACTTTTTAACCACCATTTTTTCGTGGGATACCAATATACCTACTCAACACATATAAATCCATTTAATTTATTCACGGCCACTCCGCTCCGCAGGTTAGTTAGTATGTTTCATCTGTACGGATAATTTCGCTTCGAGTCTGTTGATCCTTTAGACTGCGTACATTATTTGGTGGATAGTTTGCGCTGAATTCGCACCGTGTATTCCAACCATATAACCACGAGATATGATACACACGGGGTTAATATTCTGTATTATAATGTGTATACATCGTTTTGGGACATTCTGTATATCGTTCAGCAGATATGCAATGAGAGGTAGCCTGACAATTAAACATGTAGTCTGCAGGTATATACGACACCCACGAATGGTCATGAGATGACATGGCATGTTACGGTAGTTTGCCCTACCGCAAGATACTACCCCAATATGTGTCTGGGATACCGATTTACCCCGAGGAAGGTACCCATGATGGCCTCAGGGCCGGTCTGAACGCTGTGGAAAAAAAAATCCTGCCCTGTTGAGAATCAAGTCCAGTCGTTCAGCAGCTCTACTGATCATGGGTCTGTTACTTGTTACTATTATTTATTACTGAACGTGGATGCAGATAAATTTCTTCTAGTAGTTCAGCCCATTAAGAAACAGTAGCCTGCACAAATAGTGTTTGAAGGCGTGGGAAAGGGACTAGAGCTTGCAGACATCAACCCATGATGCCATCTGCAAACGCCGGTGTACCTTTTTAAGATACGTCAGTATTTACCTTGTCTGAATTGGTGTGACGGTCAGACTCCTTGATTCACGATGTCTACCACACACGAGTCATAGGTTGACAATGACGTGACGAAATCAAGAGCCTGCAAGTAAAGTCCTCTCCATTATCACTTTATTTAAAATGGCCCTAACAAGTAGTGGCGCCGGACCGGCTCGGTGGGACGGACACTCACTGTAAGAATGACACAAGTCGTACTTCTTAGCCTGCTTTATTGCCCTGTAACCAGGAAGTAGTCTCGAGAAGTCATCCAGCGACTTTAAGCTGGGGAGTGAGAACATTTTAAGGCATCGAATGCTGAGCTGGCATCTGCACTTGACCAATATAATCTAATTAGCTGAAAATGGCGGACTTTTTAAACACTGCAGTTAACTTTCTATTCTCATAAAAAGCTGATAATGTTATAACCGTCCAAGCAACTAGTAGCTTCTCGAGGAGGATTCTACTCCATTTATGTCGCTAATAATCTACATTAAAATAAAACTCTTTAAGTAGTTCGTTTGTTGACCAGCTGAGGCGGTGTTTCGACTTCTCCATGATAGTCCTCGATTTTTCTTCCCGTTTCCTCTGTAATCAGTCGTTAATTTGGGGGATCTGTCTCTCAGTATTCTGTCGCCGTAGCAGATCGATTTATTTCTGCAGCCCGAAGGTTTTGTCAGCACTGGTTATGTCTGAGTTTATCCTAAATATCTTCATTCTGTTTGTACTTGTGACCTGTATCATCAGTTTCATCCGATCAGTTGTGACTCCCTATTATTTTATCCCGGCGACTTTCACTTGTTCAGAGAGACAGACTGTTGATTCGGTAATAGATTATTATTCTTGTATTTACATCAAATTTTGATTGTTAAAATACATTTTCATTAGGCCTCTATTTTTTATTTTGGAATGTCCTTTTACAATGAAAGCCTATTAATTAAAATTATACACAAAATGAAGATAAAATAATAGAAGTTCATAGTGTCGTTGCTATACTCTGAGTATCACATTGAACGAAGTAATAATCTCATTTCAAGTACGTCCATGTGCAACATAAACCAAATGTTTGAATGTTGACATTTATTTTTGGCTGTAGTTCATATCATTCATGGCGACTAAAAATTATGAATATTCAGCTGGAATTATTATAAAATAGCTCCGTCCACAAGAATTTTGTTTTAAGTTTGTGGTATTTCCTATTAGCATGTTCTTTTCCGTTTAGGCTCATTTGAAAATGTAACCCAAAATTGCATCTGTAAATTGTGAAACTAAATGAGTAATTGATATTAAATATCCGTCTCAATTAAATCATGAAAAACTTTGTTTGCTTTGTATAAATTTCCACACAATGTGAAAGTCCAATCTCTCATTGCCACTCCCAGCACATAGGCTCACGTAAGTAAGTAATTTTGTGGTGATGGCGGAAGCAGTGGTAGTATATTTACATTTACACATTTCTTTTTTCACAGCTTCCATTCACTTTTTTCAGCTAAGCTTTGGTATATTAACCCTGTGTCTAACATACCTTAATTCAAAAATGAAAACCGGATTCTAAGTCATTTAATTTCAGTTTTACTTACGTACCTACAAATTTTCTTAATATTATACTATCTGCCATATCCATCTCGGACTTCGTTCGAAGAGATTACCACACCCAAAATCTAAGTATGTAAGTCATTTATTCCATCCGAGGCAAGTATCAAGCTCATAACAGATCTAATCCGTTTCATTTGCCAATACTAGAAGAAAAAAACCACGAAGTTTCTCTTTATGCAATTTTATTTATTTCCCCCTTAATTTATCGAAGAGTTCCGAATATTTTACTACATACATTTCGCGGATTTAATTTTGAACTCTTTTATTCAAAATTTCGTGTTTTTGTTGATGCAGAATGATTATTAAATAACAGAATTTTCTTGGATAACTCAATCAACAGTTCACTAGATAGGAGACATGAAAAAACTCTGAAGTCAACTAGCCATGACCTATGGACCAATTCTGACTATAAACTACATCCTATATTAAAATGAGCATCACAATTAACACGAATTCCTTCATGTACCCAGAGATTAACTCCAGCTAAGGTTCTTATGGCACTCTTCATTTGAGAAGATGTCTGCGTTATACTTCTACTTATAAAACACGAGGGCTTACTATTAGCTACTATATAAATCAGATGGAGACTCAGCTGAACAAGTGACGTCACGGCCACGTGGCTCAGGTCAGGGGTCATGTACTAAACACAGCATCTGTATGTATGCTACTGTATGCGTTGACAACGACCGAAGCAAGGAAACTGTTAAAGTTTGCTAAGGTTTATTTATATATCTATTCTCACAGTCTTAACTCGTTGTGCCGAAGTGGTTTACTTTTTCAAAGAGGTCATAAGATCACACAGAGCATTTAAGAGCAGACAGACGAGAAGTGGGTTGACAGCAGGGTTACGAAATGTTGAAGAGGAGAATCTTTTTTTTTTTTAACCAATTTAAAACAAGATGCTGTGTTTGTCAGCTTTGCCAATACGTGCGTATATCCATTCGCATTAATCAATAACGCCTTGCGCGTAGCTATGTATTTTTATTAAATTCTTCATCAGCAAACCCTAGCTGCTGCTTCTAGTGTCTATTAAACAGTCTTCATTCCGCTCATTTAACAATTTAAACATTTTGTTTTAAAATATGTTAATCTAAATTCATGCCACAAATGATGCTCGAAAGCATGGGACGACTATAGCTATAAGTGGGATATTCTACAGCTGTGACTATTTACGCGTGGAAAGTGGATTAGAAAGTTTGTTGCCGATTGGGTAGTAAGTTATCATTAGAATTTTTTATTATACGCAACCACCACCTTCAATCGTATTCAACAATAGGAAGTGTACGATAATAATGTACGCTCGTTCGACTGTTTCGTGTTACTGTACTTTTAACATTTTTAATTTGGCGTAGACGTATACAAATGGTAAAAGTTCATAATTTTGTTTGAACCCAGATCACAAGTCTAATTTTCCGATATCAGTGAAGTGCAAATTCTGTCATTAATCCTTCAAACCCGAAGCTCGCGGTGGATCACGTGGTTCCCGCCATGAACCAGGAAGTGACAATTGCGTTTAACTCTGCTTAGTGGAAGCCTTACAACAACAAAAATTAAAGTTATTGTCGCTATTTACTTTGAGCATCATATGAAACTGATTAGTACACTTTGAGTGCAAAACGCTGGATTGCTGGTAGTTAACGCAGGCGGTATAAAAGCTTTCCAATAGGTTTTTTAAGAGATAAATGGTAATATGGGCAATTTTAACAGAAAGACTGTGAGTTCAGAAATTGAAAACGAAATAGATGGACTTGAGAACAATCTTGATAATTTTTAGGTCTGTGGCTAGTTGATTCATTACACAAATACTATACTGGCTGCATTTCCCACTGTCTGCTTACAAGACTTTTCTGTTCCCGTCGTCTCGTACAACCTCTGACATAATATTGTTATAAGACAGTCTTGATGTTTTACTACGCGCAAGAGACTTTCATACGGGCAGAGAATAAACTTTGGTGTTAACACACGAACGCGTACTCTAGGACGACAGTGAAGTACAAACGGAATTCTTGGCGTCGCTCAGGCAATTCGGAATGATCAACTCTAGTTCTTCTTTCTCACTTGTAGAGCATAAGCAGCATTTTTACTGTCTGTCGCCCAGAGCAATTACAAGCAATCTTGACGTTGCTTACAACACCGCACACTGAGGCCCTCTGCTTCCATCGTAGCAGTGAAGGTCAGCACTTGGATATTCTACTTTAAACTCCTCAACGGCTACATCATTCTTCGTATAACGGAGACAAGAGACACGCAGACATTTATTTATTTTACTGGCGTCGAACAGTCTAATTATAGAAGACATCTCTAATTCTCTTTCCCCTTCCCTTTTATAGCCCGTATCATAAGCACAAAAACTTGGTCGTCACTGATGCCCTCCACAGCCGTTCTTAATTATGGTCGAAACCATAAAAGAAATCAGACAATTGTTTAAGCTGAACACAGGTCTCACATGGCTGAGCGGATTTTATAAAATCTGTCGATCAGAGTGGACGCGTCGTCTTGACCGCTTGGGGGATCTTGGGTTCGAATCCTACTCAAGATATTGATGATTGTCCTCTCTCTGCGTTGTGTTGTATTGTCCTGTTCAGACAGAGGCCTCACGATGGGCGGACCACACATACATCGTCAAGAAAGGGTTCTAGAATTCAGTAGAAGAACTCTCCAGGAAGGCCGATGTTAGGCTGACCTACGCTCCTACATATACGTACGCATATAAGGACATTAAGTCAGGTACACGAGTTCGAATGCAACCTGTCCAAAATGTATTATATGGATTTTCTTACTTCCACCAAACTAGTACTGGAACAATAATTTAAAATCTACGACGGGCCCCCGGATCGTTTAACGTGATTTCACTGTACAGTTGGACGAAGACAAATAAGTGAAAAGAAACGTGTAACCTCCCGTTTACGAATTGTAAGCAGAAACTGCAACCGCCACGTCGAAATGGTCGGTGATATTAGACTATTGCGACTGGTCTTGCAGGGGCAGAGTCTGCAATAACATAAACACGAAACATAAAGGTATCTTTCCGCTAGTGATCCTAGTTGGATGGACGACCCGTGTTCCACTGAAGGTTTTAACGCTCTGGGGCATGGCGTCTTAGTGCCGGTATATAAATTAACTGATCAGCTTCCAGGTGTAGATCGTGTTTGCACATCTTTTAATATGCAAAGCCACAAGCGAGTTAAACCTGATACAATCAACGCATAGTCATTGCAAAATTTCTCTCTTCTTTAAGTGGTTTGACGATTGAAATATCAGAAGCCGAGGAAGCCTGAAGATTGAGCAAAAATAAGAACACGTCTGACAGTGTGGGTTGGATATACGTAACACGTTAACATTTCCATAGACGAAAGCTAAAGAGGGATTAGCTGTTATAATACCGGACAAATCAGAAATCCTTTTAAACTAGTTTGTCTCTAGGCAAAACTGTAATACTTAACGGAATTTAACGTAATTAAGCTCTTAACAGCGACAGGCGTTTGTAGTTTTGCCTAGGTTAAGCTAGTATAGATACATTTAATTTAAATACGTAATAAATGGCTCATAAATAAAAATAATTTTTGGAAAATGGTATGAGGTTGTGATGGAATCCGTAATTTAAGAAGTGAAACAAGGTTCTAACAGTTACCGAGGAAATAGTCTCCTTCATTCTGCAAACTTGATTTGTTAAAAGTATAATTCGAGGTGAAGGAAAGCAGCTGAAAATATTCTACTAAGCGAGCAGGATTTAGAAAGGAATGCGTGTGTTATATATGGTTTTATTATTAATTATATTAATGAAAATATGTAATTTGATTAAGGAGACCAAGTAGCTTTTGCTGCCTACGTAAAGGCTTTTAATTTAATAAAAGATGACATTCTGGCAGATTTTAACCGTTTGAAACTCGAAGTTAGTCTAAATATTTATTTAGAGAAAACACCGCACGTCTCCATTACAAAGATTAATTGCTTAATGCTGTTTAGGGAAATAATCACTGTTTATTCTGAGAATAATACGAACCACAGAGAGATGCACTCTGTGGGCAAAATGCAGATTTACCTGATGTTAAACTAGGTTTTACATGTTGTACATCTGTACTTTAAAGAATTAATTGTAGTAGGCAGGCTGAACAGTACATCTGACAGGGCCAATTACAAATGTGTATACGTAACATTACAATTTTAATTAAAACAAGTAAAAACTAACAAAAATTAATTTTGATTAATTTATGACTTTTACAGGTATAGATATATATACATTTCTTATATCTTACCTATATTAATGTCGTAATCAATTGTAAAGCCTGATAGTATGTTTCACAATTAATTTTAATATTGTTTCAACATTACTGTATGTAGATGCGAGGAGATATACATACTGAACGTTACATTAGTTAATATAATGTTAGGCCTTATATTATATATCAGAAGGCAGGAAAGTCAGTGGGTTTTAATGAAATCGTGCGCTACACACCAGTGTATTCCAAACATTAAGCCTACCCTGCTGTCAGAATGAACAATTCAGTAAACGTCTGTTATAAGAAAGTGCTGCATGAATGAATCTGCCCAAGCAACCATTAGTCTACTTTATTTTATCGTTTTATGAACAATTTCCACCTCAGGTGCTACGCGAATTTTACTACAACACTTCTTTTTTATTTAAAAATAACGTGAGAATATGCATCACTTAAAATTGTGGCCTTCGTTCATTCGGAAGTCTGAATAACTGGTCACTCGTGCCTTAATAAGCACATTTACCTTCGTTTTGTTACAATCTGGAGGGACAACGTTGGTCATCCCTGCTTCATCTATACATTCATCGGATTCTTGCTGACGGAGAGTTCGGAATTAACTAAAGTAATCGGTCAGTAATGAAACGTCCTAATGCACCATCCAAAAAAATGTACAGGTGTGAGACACATCCAGTGTTTTGTTCTAAAAGGTCGTGTTCCGATCATGGGAGGGGAGGGTTTGGCTCCGCGGCACATGAAACGCGCCGACAGGTGTTCTCAGCGGTGTAGGCGGCGGAGAAGAAGAAGAAGAAGGGGGGGTGGATGTATAGGTCTTACGTCGGAGACACCAAGTGAATAACCCTAGCATCCCATTACGAAAGGTCCGCGAAAAGAAATAACAACCAAAATTACAATAGCAGAGAAAATAGGAGAATTTCAGGAAAACATAATTCACGGGTGACAATTTTCAGGCCTGAAGATGTAGGCGGCGTGTTCTTCCTGAACGTTAGTCTCTATGTAAAGTCTATAATGCACAGTAAATTGTTCATTTCGTTACAAGCTGTAATTTTAATCGTATTAATAATTTCTAAACCTATAGCTTTATATACTACCCTCTGTTACTGGGAATATTTCTGACTGTGTAGTAACCGCAGTAAAAAATGCGACATAAAACAGTAGACCTGCTAGTTTGCACCACACAGTCGCTTTATTTATCCAGAATTGAAATAATTCCTATATCAAACACATGGACGGTATAAAGTGTAATTCCAATCAGGATATTGAACTGCTACTATGGGTTATGTAACTTGTCTTCTGTAGCCAGTTTTATAAAATGTTATACTTTTATATACAAAATTAAAAAAGTATTTACTTCATGATGAAACTGGTAACTGTAACAAGTCCAACCTTTTATGAAAACATCCATGCAGTCACTCCTCTTGACGGTTTTATTTGACGAGCGTCATGTTAATTTGTTCGTTACATTCAAAACGAGATTGAAATAAGCGGATAAAAACGCAATTACTTCGCACGCCGCTAGTCACTTAATGTAATCGAACATCACTTCGCAACTGTATCACAAAATAATTGAATATTAATGTCCGTTATGGCTGCACTTCCCTTATGCCATGTTATACTAGTGATCCTATGTTGTCGCGAAGAACACCTTCATGCTGGTTCAGCATTATTAATTTATGATTTTAATATGTTTCTAAGGGACACCGAAACTCACTTGATTCTTCGACTTTTCGTAGTAATGTATCAAAATAAATGTTGATGCGTGCATTAATAGGCAGGCCTGCTCATTAACTTTTGTGCTATGGAATACCACGCTTTATTCTAAAGAGGCTTGACTTCCTGAGATTCGGAGTACGAAACTGGAACCTACTTACACATATGCGGCTCGTGGTATCCGCCGGTCGTACAAAACTCTATCTGCGGTCAACATGCACCCAGAATCATGCTTCAAACTTCGCGTTAATTTCTATAGAAGAAACACTCGCATAGCTCTTGACTCTTGACGAATTCGTGGATATTAAATCGATAAAAATACGCCTTTTAGCTGTCTGTAACGCCACTCTTCATATCTGCCACTCATCTGTTATGTTTTCAGAGTGCCAGAGTTCTGCGTTTCCTAAGTCCTCAGATTGCGGTTGGTGGCCTTACTCAGGCACTCCGATCAAGAACTCTTATATAAATGACGCGGAGGAGGCACTTTTCGTAATCAGAAAGGGAGAAAAATTGGCTGTGTACGGCACTGTGCCAGGTACGGGGTTTATTTTAAGTACTGACAATTATGCTATGGAACTCTATTAATTGTTAAATTATAGTCAATTAATCGTATTATACTGTATGTGCTGTGGATTAATTTCAGAGCTGATTCTTTAAAAAAAGAAAACATTATTAATAGTCTCTTTACGTGTGATTAATACACTCAACCACAGAATATTATTAGGTTTATGTTTTTTACTCACCGACCGCTGATTCTCGTTCACAACGCGTGGCATCCACTCGGTCCTTGAAGCACGACACACTAAAACACCCTCACAATAAAAACACACTTTCCACATGAGGAACACTTATCTGAACAACACTCACAACTTCCTAATCCCTGATTTCCACACCGTTTTATAATTCCGGATTTAAGGTCAGAGCTAAACTACCAACCTCGTGAAACTTTATATTATTAACGACGTAACCTGAGATCAGCGTTCTGGATGTTTAATTACGCACACGTTCACAGATGTCACCAGTTGTGCACACATAAAGGGCTGCAGCAGGCAACCACATGTGTACATTCGTCGTCGGAGAAAACCCCTGGAGAAAAAGACATGAATGGATTAAAACATTGCCCTTATTAAAATACTCGGTGAAAAATAAAACCTGTGTGAAACAAAGTAGAAAAATTAGTCCCTATTGAATAACCCTTTCCTGAAATTACGGTATTGACTAACAATTTCTCGTTCTGCCTGGACTGATGTAGTCATTCTTCATGCAGTCTTCAAGATATTCACTGCAGTCGACAGTTTGTCACTGCCTTCTTTGTTCATTTGTCAGTCTCGATGCAGTTGTGTTATTTCAGGTTCTCACGGCGACGATTATGAAGATGGGTGTATTCTAAGTTGTGCCGTGTAGATTTGCCCTGATGATGGAGGCAGTAAGGTTCTCTGAAACGTCGGTCAGTATCTTACAGACTACAGGCCGCAAAATCCCAGAAGACAGCTATCTTCATACAGATGTTATTCTACGTAATTCTAGATTTATCTGTTTACTTGTTTTTTATGTGGAAATTTGTCATTTCATATTCGATTTTCTTTATTGGCACAACGCCATTAAAGAAACTTAGGCGCAGAAATGATAGCTAAGTAATAATGTTATTTAATATAGATTAATTGCAAACTAAAGATGACGGGGGCGGAGGGATGCTTGCGTGTGCGAGCTACCAACCTTACGCCAGCAGAGGAACGAAATGTGTCTCGTCGTGGTCCAGTCTTTTCATTTATTCCGTCTGGCGTGAATTCCCCAGGCCGCATGAACCTAATCGCCGTCTTGATGGACCTACGGTATACATAGTCTGGACCCACCGAGGTATATATTCGTTAGTGCTAATGGCTTACATCTGTAGAAACCACCCACACCGCGAGGGTGGACGTGAGCGCAGTGGAACAAGACCCACGTCTGCGGCATGCAGCAATTTTTCAACCCTCTTCTGGCTCTACAGAATTCTAATCAGTCCGTCAGCTGTATACCGATATACAAATGCAATGCTTGGAGGAAGAGGGGTCCATGGTACTCAATTCCATGGTTTTGTCTGCATTTACCGACTTTCATATGTCAGTGTGCTTTAAACTTCAACCGATTAAAAATTAATACTTCTTTCGATTAATTTATGTAAACAAAGTAAAGCAGTGTCTCCTTGTCCTTACGTCAATCCATAATTATGACGTGTCACCTGTTTTTACTGGCGTTACGGCTGAATTTAAAGAAAAACAGGAACGTACTTCTATTAGTCAAACAAACAGAAATGTTTGTAGTCTCAATTTTAGTGAGCCCACATACCTAACTATGATTCGAAGCTAAGGTGCGTCGTATTTGTTTATTTAAGTGGGCTGTCAGTAGTTCAGTGCATGCAACATCGCGTGATGGGATGATTATTTAATAATGAATTGGCAGAAATAAGTAAGGAAGCAGTTGTGGCCTAATTTAAGGTAGTATTCAAGGACCTGTCTAGAACCGAGGACCCTCAGTCAGAATAGCTGGTCTCAAGGCCGAGATTTGAATCCGGGACCTACAGAATACGAATCCGATGCCACGCCCTGTTGCCAAGTTATGTCAGTGGACAGGTACGTATATGATACAAGTGGACCTAACTGCTTTTTGTCCTGATCTTATGTTCTCAACCTAGAAGTATCTCCTTGTCAGCTTTGACATTGTTATACTTTTCCCATTAAGCTACTTGTAAAGTGAAATATGTTCTTTTGCTGTTATTTTTGTGACTAGTGACTGAATTTATATCATCATATCAACCCAAGAGCTTTCAGTATCTGATTTATTACGAAATAGCATATCTGGAATATCTGCAGACCAGAAGTCTTTAAAATCTACGTAGTTAAGAGGTTTATGCACAGAAAATCAAATCTTAATTTACTGGAAAGTTCCATCAGGAAGAATATGACAAATAAGGCGACTGCTCTCAGCAGGAAGTTTACTGATAATTAGAGAGAGCTTCTCATTCCTCATTACTTGCCTCGAGCAATTAAAACTCATGCAAGTTCAAAGTTTTGGAAAACAACAATCAGAAGAGGAAAGACAGGAAGGAGTTCATTTTGTAATAATGAAGTCCATTTTAATTATCTAAAAAGTATTAGCAAAAACGCAATTTGAGAACAATAAATGTGCCTTCCGCTATAATTTCCGTGGTTTGTTTCTGCGGGTGTCTGAACGTATCTTCAACTCGATCTTGAACCTACGATAGTTTATTCTTGGTTCTGTTGTCACTGACAACAGGGTTCTAGAGACAGTGATGGATTGATAACTGTGAGGATGAAATTGCTCCTGATCGGATTTGGGTCAGTAACAGTCATGAAGTTCACTTCCTCTAGCTCCGTCTTTGTATGTGTGGGTTGTAAAATATATTAGTGACGTATGTATTTTAATGAGGACCTATCTTCGGACATTGAACTCCTATTATTTTCAACATGTAACGTTTCAGCCAGGATGAAAGCCTTGAATTTATCATATTTAAGCCATAACAACCGATTGTGATTCGATTCGTACACCTTTCCGAAACAAGGCCAAGAATACTAAACGTTTAGTTAAATTGTTTATGGTAAGTTCCTGCAGTCAACGTGACTTCTCTTATTTTAAAACTCATGGTAACTAATGTGTAATAATTTATAAGACTTCACACATCCACGGCGACTTCATTGTAAATAAAATGCTATCAAACATGTGTCATTTACCCCACACACAAAAATATAAGACACGAATATAATTCGAACCTAATAAATCGAAGAGTCTTAGAGCAGCAGATGGCGCGACATCGCAGCGGACAATTTAGGTGCCTTAAACAACGCCCGTTTTTGTTTCAGATGCGTGTGGACTATCGGACGTGGCGCACATCGAGAGTCTTCAGGAAAAGTCGCAGTGCGCGCTCGAAGAATATTGCAGGACACAGTACCCCAACCAGCCAACGCGTTTCGGCAAACTGCTGCTCCGGTTACCGTCTCTCAGGACTGTCAGTTCGCAGGTGATCGAACAGCTGTTCTTTGTGCGCCTTGTGGGCAAGACGCCCATCGAGACGCTCATTAGAGACATGCTGCTCAGTGGCAGTAGTTTCAGTTGGCCGTACATGAGCTCGATGTGACACAGCGTCTGGAGGCAATTGGCTTCCGCGTGAATCGTCTTCATCATCAAAGTCTTCATCAAATCATTATTCGCGCGATTGTCGTCGTCACTAATAACTCGAGTTCCTACCTTCGTGTGTGGATATCAGGCGTTACATGGACTTATCAACGTGACGAAGACAGTGATTCTCAAGTAACAGGCCACGGGGACACCCCTACATTTACACAAATGCCTGTCGGTGGCATGGAGACAAGGATTTGCAGAGCCGCATATCCATGTATTTTGCTACTGAATACTATCCTCCAGGTCCAGAACTGTAGACGGGCTGTAATATAACTGCAATCATGTCAAGGTCAAAACGGTTCAGAGGTACCGATACATTTCTGCACTTTTTCAAAAGATGTTTTCAGGTCCAAAACATTTAATAAGCAATATGAAGGAATTTTAGTTTACGTTGACGATCGTTCTGTTTTTTTTTTGTTTTTTTTTTAAATTTAACACCAATACGAAATTTGTGAATGGCTTACAGGCAAAGTTACTAACTTTCAAACTGTGGGGCAAAACTGTTTTAGTGAACACTTCGGACTTCTTTGAGGACACGTGAAATAAAGACCTACTTATTGTGACAAAGTTTTTATAACATTTCTCTGACGACACTTCTTGCAAAACTATAAATTATTCCAGATGTAAGTCATTTCAGAGGACCTTCATAATCACTTCGATGTACAAATTATAGCATAAAATTGATACCTTCTCCATCTTTTAGATCTCGTGCTATTGAGCCTGTCTAGACAACCGGCTTCGACAGTCTTCCTATCCGAAACATACTTTCGCATTAGGCTAACACACATTTATCTGTTACATTTACCATTGCATATACCATCCTCTGGGATTTATTTTCCTGTGCGACTACACTGAAACAAGTACACCGGTTTCAATATCCATACCCCAATTCAGATAGTCGGTTTAAAATTCATACCACTCGCAGTGCCCACTTACGTTCAGTTTTCCCGCTCAGGTACAATCATCATTATCTTTCATCTAGTAACTTATTATGGACCATGTTGAGCAAACCGTGTCATCGTGCTACGAGGATATTGCACTTAAACCCTTTCTACGACATGCAAGTCTGATTAAGTTTAATTCAGAGAATCACGAAAGTTGCATTAGACAAGTTATAATTAAAATAATTAAAAATAAAAAGTCATTAACAAAGTGAATGTTTGGAGATGACCTTCTTCTAGGACGTTGCGCCGTGTACAGCGATAGAAGTTGATCGACATTTCAGTGTTATCGCCCTGATAATGAAAGCAGCAAGCACCCCTAAAACGCCGATCAACGTCTACCAGACTACACGGCGCAATATCCCAGATGACAAAACAAACCACGTTCATGTTTGCTGCCGTGGGAACCTGCAATCTCACTAAGTAAATGTAAATTCAGTTATAATTAGTAAACCTGTTCATATTAGGAGAGTCTTCCTCCTTTCCGCTAGAGGAACCGCAGTGTTCAAAGGTCAGAGAGAAATAAGAAAAAATCAACACAGAACTCGTAATTGTTGCTGCAAGTGTCAACACTAACACTAAGTTTTTTGTCCAATCACAACATTCTTCTGGAGTTTTAAACCATTGTGCTTCACAATAAATGGCATTCAATCTAAAGCATATAGCTGCTTCTGCCTCAGTTGGAAGATATGTGAGAATCTGATCTAGAAGTCGGTTTTCTTTTTTGTCTCCTCAATGGTCAGTTCTGAAATGTCATAGACTGATATGCAGCATGTCCAAGATGTCTTAAACGCCACTGATAGAACATATCTCATGTGCACTCCATATCTTCCCACGCACAACTAACATTGGGCCTCGCGTTACGGTATTGAAAATGGATTGACTTGAAATGCAGGTTATTGATGGCTAGAATCCTAATATTGAACCGAAACCAGGCATTGATTATGGAAGCTTTCGAATACAACGACGTAACTTCCATCTCATAACTAAAAACATCTTGTGATTCTATAAAGTTTCTTTATCAATGGCTGATTTAGTACCAATACAATGTTAAACTTTATCCGTTGTCTGAGATACGATGATGTTTCGGAATTTAACTTTCCTTCGGTCGTTAGATGGTTATCATTATACTGACAGATTTAATTATATTGTTTATTTTAACGCCAATATCGGTATAATGATAACCAATTACCAACTACCGAAACTTCATGTATATCAAATATAACACAGGCAATGGGAAACGGCTAACATTATACTGGTATAACAGATTTCTTGTTGCCAACTAAGAACAATTTCTGAAGCATCTATCTTCGCTTGACTGCTACTTGTACGTGTAGATTCATTACAAAAATCTCATACTGGCAACTCAGAATATTTGTTTCGCTTCAGCATTATGGCGGTAATTTGCAGGGTTGATTTAAAACAATCATGTTATAAACTCATTACAGAGTTCTGTATGTTGATATTCCTGAAATTACTTTCTTACTTTCTGTGACGTACAGCACGCGAATACTGAAGTGCTTCATCAGTAACATGAAGTGCCAGTGATTCCCTGGTCTTTTTTCTACATAAATACGAGGGCCCATACAAATCATTCAGACTGAACAAGAATTCTGCGCAAAAGCGATCCATGCACATGATACTTCACAAAAGTTATTGCGACCGTTATGAAGCATTTAACATCGCACTGTAGACACATTTAAATGCGACCCTGAAACTTCTGAAACAATAATATTTGATTTAAATTTACGAAATGCCCAGGAAACAAAATGCCAGTTGTACCATTAGATACACATCGGAAATTTAGACTGCAGCATTCATCTATGCATTCACATCTTCCTTTTAATTAAGATTCATGTGGTAATGACCATATGAACACACTCGTAACTAACTTTAAAAATTTATCTTCTCTACTTTATTCTGCAAATAGTGAACGCAAATGTATTTGTGACATAAGAAGTCCTAAAGCTTTCCGAATGGCAAGGCCCGAAATCAGTAGGCACATTCGGCAGCCGAATGGCGTTCTTCTTATTCCAATCCTAAGTCAATCAGAGACGTGTAAATAATTATACATCCAGTTAATTTTATCATGTACATGCTCGTACTAATTGTTACGCTGCAATGTAAACCATGGCAAAAGCTCGAAGGTTGCTTGAAGCATAAATAATAAATACCACACTATGTTCTTCGTAGTGCGAGACATTGAGTTTCATAAGTGGGAATTTTTAGAGGCTTCGTCTGCATAATTACAGAGCATGCGATGCGTTGTGTTGAATTGATTTCTTGACGTTATCCAGTGTCTCTCTGTTACTAAAACCACAACTTTTCTATTCCATTTCTGCTTCCTCTTCAGATGAAAGGAGGTCAAAAGACTAATCTGTTAGGCCTCTGGTCGAGATCGTCTCAAACCCGATCAAAGAGAATGGCCTTTTGTTCACCTGTCACCCCAAGACGGAAGTAGAACGAACTTCCGATTTAAGCTTTTATTAATATACCCTATAAGATGTATTAAGTTAAACAAAACGGTCCCTTTCCAGGCTTTATTCCCAAAATAGAAAATATTAATGTTAATTCCCAAATTATTACCTTGATTTGCCACGCTGAAAGTTACTTACAACTCACATATGTTCATGTTTATTTTTAAAGTTAAAAATTACATAACTTTTTCTTCTACTCCTAGCGCCATTGTCTTGATTAAGTCTTCGTCATATAGAAACCATCCCGTTAATTAATTCAAATGAGTCGAACGCCTAAATCTGCACAGTTTCGTGATTTTAACATGTGAACACCATCAGTAATTTTCATATCATTACCACAAAAATCTAGCGGACCATATGTAGTAGACTATAGCCCATGTAGGCTATTATAAAAATAGTTAAGCATAATGAAAATTGTCAACATTTCACCTAGTTGGTCGCCATTGTTATTAAGTCAGATTCATAGCAGTTCTAACCTCACTCCTGTACAAATCGAACGTGTATTTTAGCAATTACTTGCGTACGGCACCTAATTGTGGATATTCGTAATGTAATAGGATTCATGTTAACTGCAACGTGTGCTGATATTCCAACCTTCATCATCTTTCACAGATTATGAAGTTACTTTCAGAAGTTTTGAATCCATTTAATCTCATTCAAAATAACTTACAAAAACGTACGTTTTCACGTCTTCACTACGTCCATTACATTTAATGAAGTGCTATAAAGCAACTTGAAATTAGAACTATTTTTAAAGTCACGAAATATATTATGCAGTTGAATGTTATTAAGCTTTGCCACCATTCGTTACATCCCGATTTTTGCGCTGACCTATAGCCTAAGCCTAATTTGAAATTCATGCACTACTTAATGTCTCGTACAGAACTTTGATGACCATTGGGTTCTGACATCGATACATATAGCTTAGCACTTGGAAATTTAAACATCATATACCTACAAAACAGCAATCACTTCCTACAACGTTTTAAATCCACATTTGAAAGAGTAAAGTAAACAACACGTCTGTTAAATTGCGAACGGGAACTTTACCGACACCTACTTGTGCGTGCTTAAGAAGTTGATCTGTCCATAAGTCAATAAGGGCGATCACTTTATAGCAGTCTTGGAAATAAAGGAAAGTGCAACTTTAACTCAGCCATGTTTCGATTTCGACTAATTTTATTCAGAGGCCATTTCAGTTCTAAAGGGTGACACATTCGTCGTAATAAAACTAAAATAATTTTAGATACGTATGTGAATTAATTATGTTCTTTCTAACTCTCCATAAACGACCAGTGATAATTTGTTTGACATGTGAAGAAATCACTGTGTAGCAGTACATAATGAAGTTCGGGAGATATTTTTTTAAATGTTACTTCGCTCATTCAAATGTGAATGCAGACTTTTCAAGGGACATGCACGTTGCTTCTATGTACGATAATTGATAGGATATGGCGTCATACACCAGGATTCTGTGCGGCACTGTTACCATTTTCCATTGCCTCCTTGCCTTCTGTGGCCGTTATCAGTACCTATATTAAATTCCTGCGGGAAGCATTCTCCGCGTTCAAGAAACACGACAAACTGCAGTAATATTTCAATACGCCAGTTACGTCCATGCTTGCTGGTTCAGATGCAGAAATAGGCTTAGTAAAATTGAAACCAATATCAAGGAGGATATGCAATAAAAATTCGTTTTGTCGCGTAGCACGCACTGTCGTCATAATACGTGCCACTGCTATGCTTGGAGTCATTTTGCAGTGACGAACCTTACAATGTCTCTTACATCAAACACTAGTTTAAATATTAACTGCTCCCTTCGGCGAAAATTCATAGTTTCTTGTTGGCATACTTTACTCGATTTTCGGATGTGATACATGAACGAATTTTTATTAAACTTAGTACTAAAATTAACTTCGGACTTTGATATAAGACCAGTCACCGTTGTGGAATACGAACCGAAGTTAATGTTACGTCATGTAGTACAAACCGGATGGAGACTTTTCCGCAAAATCTAGGCGAGCAGAGTGGAAAAAAAAGTTTTTGTTGTACATGCGTTTAACTGCCGTGTCTATATTCTGACTGGACTCATAAATGACCCCTCTTGCGGGAGTGATATGCAATGCATCCCATTTATGATACACGGCAGGACTACTTTGATATCCAGTTGAATTGAACGCAAGTGTTCTCTTTGAGATTGCTTTATATTTCAGTTTCAGAAGATAACAATATTTATGAATGCGTTCCCAATGGAAATAAGGCCATGATCTTTTGTGGTGTAAGAAGTGCAAAGAATATGCACAGGCATGCGAAGAATGAAAACATTCACACAAAACTGTTGCCACATTTCTGGAAAGGAGGTGAAAACGGAATTGACAATACAATTAATTGAACTATTGCAATATTCTTTATAACCTCGGTAGTAATTGTTACGGACAGAAACCAACATCACATCAGTGCCATTATAAATATAAACTGTTTTAAATAAAAGTGTACCCGAATTCAAGACAAAACCAGAAACTGTTGGTTTATGAATAAATGTCAAAACAACGACCATAATCCAAAGGAACTCCATTTTTCTATTCATTATTCAAGAAATGTGATATATCATGTCCCGGTTAAACGGTGCTTAATACTTAATCCATACTTAGTTTTTCAATAAAATATATAGGCCTATAAATTTCCTTTTGTAAAAAAGAAAATATGTAAAACCGTAATCTCAATAAAGAAAACGCGGTTCGTTCTTAAAAGATATAAATATATACATTGTGACTTAGTTGTTTTATCGAGTGTCTTGTCTGTAACGGAGGTTCTGGGACAATAGCATTAATTTCGGAATAGAATTCCTCCCCCTTGGTCTTGTTGGAAATTCTATCGGTAAACAGCTATTTAGTAGAAATCTAGGAATTTGGTTCCAATTATATCAGGTAAAATGTACTCGCTAGAGTTACCTTGTTGACTGAAAATCAACTAGTTACGTTTTAATCTAAAATAAACTTGAATTTTTGGACCTGCCGAGGTAAGACTCGGCGACTGAAAAAAAAACTTTGATTTCAAATTAATGTGACAATTTTTGTCAGCATCATATTCTCATTTACTGAATTCTATAAATGGGAGTAATTTCAAAATTTTCATTAAGCCAGTATACTTAGGTAGCTCTGATGCAAGTAATTACAAATTTAACTAACTGAACCTAATGTATCCTTACAAGTGGTGAATAGTTGATACCGATAGAGTGGCCATTTTGTTTCTCACAGTTCCTAGTACACGTTTGGCGTGACACAATATAAATAATGCTATTGAATCCCAGGGAAGCTGCGTCTACTTACTAGGCCACAAAAAGAAAGGCAATGCAACGCTGGGTTGAACTTTGAATGCAGACTTCAGTATGTTGACGGTATAAACACAACATAACATGATACAAGCATTGTTACGTGAAAACATGAGGATGAAGAAGTTACGTCCTTTACTATGAACAATCACGTAATACAGCAGATGTCATCCATATTGTTTTGCATCTGGAAAAATTCATTCTACTATATAACATTTCCACACGATTTTAAGGACAAAATTCTGTAGTTCAATCAGAGTCGATTATCAGCTTCTACATTGTCTAACCTCCGAAATGTGGAACGTCACAGGTCAAGTTCCAAGTGTAAGTGTTAGAGTGAATGTTTTTTGTAACAAAAGAATGTACATACTGTAGATTTTTGTTTTATTTTGGATGATGCTCATAGGAAAACACGCAAAACTTTAATAAGTTTGTTCTCAGTGTGTTTTCCTTGCTGGAACGGGGGCTGAATACGATTGTGAATGAAATGCGCCCATTTCTAGCAATTCATTTTTCTACACGATCATTTTTCTTATTCTTGTACAGTAAATATGATAGGATAATTGTACAGTATATGAAAATAAATGTTATTCGGCCAAAATATTTTCTGTTCTTTCCACCTGTGTAAGTTTGTATTCCAGAATATTTGTCTTATTTTATGATCATCTCCAATATGTTTGTCCTAACATGGCATGTGTTCCACTAGTTTCAAGTCAAGTACATCTGGACTAATTTGAGTGCTCAAAGAGGAGGGGAACAGTTCATAGTTCATATTTTACTGAAAGAGACAGGAATGGAAGTTTTCAAAGCCTGGATTTTTGTAACTAACTAACTAACTAGATGGCTTACCGAACCCGAAGGTTCATCACCGAATTAACCAAAGCCCTCCACCGGACCCTGTCCTGGGCCAACAAAATCCAGTTTCCTTCAACTCCTATCTCCCATAGATCCCGCCTGAGATTATCCTCCCATCTACGTCTAGGTCTCCCCAGCGGTCTCTTCCCTTCAGGTTTCCCAACCAGTACCCGGTGCACACCTCTTGTCCCATCCATGCGCGCTACATGTCCCGCCCATCTCACTCTTCTCGACTTAATCACCCTCACAATACTGGGGGAGCAGTACAGATTTTTAAGCTCGTCATTGTGCAGTTTTCTCCACGCCCCATCGTCTTCCCTCTTAGGCCCAAATATCCTCCTCAACACCCGATTCTCAAACACCTGCAATCTGTGTTCCTCCCTCTGAGTGAGAGACCATGTTTCGCACCCATACAAAACAACAGGCAAGATTATTGTTTTGTATACTTTAATTTTCAGGTTCTTAGAAATCAGACGGGAAGACAAAATATTTTGGACTGAGAAGTAGCAAGCATTTCCGGAATTTAGTCTCCTCCTAACTTCCTCACAAGTATCATTTTGATTTGTTATTGTTGTTCCCAAATATTTGAACTTTGTAACCCTTTCAAAGGATTTATTAGCTACCCTAAGATAATTTTGCCCGCCTGTCTTCTGATGACGAGATACTAACATGTACTTAGTTTTTTCTGAATTTACTTCCAGCCCCACTTGTCTACCAGCCTCTAGTAAAACTTCTGCGTTCCTCTTTATTGTATTTATATCGTCCCCCAATAAATTAACATCATCAGCATATGCCAATAGCTGATGTGTCCCGTTCAATTGCAAACCCTCCTGCCTACCTTGGACCTTCCTGATGGCGTATTCTAGCGCAAAGTTAAAGAGCAAGGGAGACAAAGCATCTCCTTGTTTTAGACCGTTCTTGATGAGGAATGTCTCAGATACATATTTACCTACTCGAATTTTGCTGCAGGTTTCATTTAAGCACATTTTTATTAGACCCACTAGCTTCTTTGGTATACCAAATTCAATAAGAATATTATATAGCACTTCTCTCTTCACAGAGTCATAGGCTTTTTTGAAATCTATAAATAACTGATGTACAGTCCCACCGAACTCCCATTTTTTCTCTAGTATCTGACTGGATTTTTGTAAGTTAAAATTAATCCTGCGAGTATTCCGAGAGAGACCTATGATTTCTTTAACATGTTTTCTCACCCCCCAGTGAATAAGATATCTCACAGAATTTAATAACATTTTCCGAAGTGTGCCAATCGCCAGTTTCCATAACTTTTTTTTATTCGTAGTAAATGAGATATCAAGAGATGCAAATTCCTGATTGCCCGTGTCTACTGTGTGTCTTCAAAACATTCAATAATCACACATCTGTAAAGCAGCTGGAATTTCCTTCCAAACATTATTATTTTTATTTAGTGTTCTGTCTGACGACAGGTCCATTATTCTGCCCAAAAAGAGTTCGCCAGTTTTCCCTATTCTCAGCTTCTCGTTTAAATCCTGAAACTTCATCTTCTTTCCTTGTTACCCAGAAATTAATATCGTCACTTGAAACGCACTAACAGATTACAAAGCAACGAACAGTGATGGGTATGTAGAGCTTGCGCAGGTGAGCCTGTGAGTACATATTAACACGTGACGTCACGAGCATTCCTGGTTATGAAAGTCGAATAAGTGGAGAAATGGGTGGCAGTTAGGTTTATAAATCTGAAAATCATGATGACATTTACAGAGGGCGATCCCAAAAATGCTGATAACATTGATAAAACGACGGAGGGCTTGTCAATGCAGCTGAATAATTAATTAAAAACCGATCGTATGACGAAAAGTTGAGTTCTTATTCTTTATATACATACGCAGTTAAATGAGATGGAAAATTAAACAGAAAATAAGGTCGACTGAAAGAGAAAGACTTGTAGTTTTGTAGCTATTGTAACACAGTTTCGATTAGGCCAAGTTTTGCTATCATATCCACTGAAAAATATTAACAGGCTGTCGTATAAACCGAGAAATATTTTAGTAAAGTTATAGTCTTAGCAACCATTCTTTTATCTCTGCAATGCTCTTTGACAGAGCAGGTTCGTAGCAAATCTGCCCTCTTTACACAAACTACGTTTAAGATTTTATAAGTTATTATATCCACTGCTTCTGTCGTTAGTTGGTAGATTAGCTGCATCAGCACATGTTTGGGTACACAAGTCTCCAGATTATGTTTGCTCATGCGCGCACACGCTGATTCTGGCAACAACATGCTTCCCTGAATCAGTCTCGCGAGATAAGCCTATTTACTGTATGCACCAGCGGAACACCCGTCAAAAAGTAAACAAAGTCTCATGAGTCACATAAAATAAAGTAATGTAAGATTTTTGGTCCTCACGGCGGTGGTGATGACGTCGTATGGACTCGTAGGTGGATACCGACATTTCAAAGAGAGAAACTGTCCCCATCTTCAGACCGGAAGATAGAGGCAGTATGTTTCTCTGACAAACTGATATTTACCTACGAGTCTCCATGGCGTCATATCCCAGAACATTATCGTAATACTGCCACATATACTGTTTACATTTTGTGCTAAATACAGACGTCAGAATTTCAATGCGGAGCGTCATGAAGCCGTAATACCAGCAGCTCCCAAAATCTGAATTTTCCCCGAGAGGAAAGTAGAGGATTTCAAGAAACAGATTTTTCTTTGCAGTTTTAATATTATGACACCTATACAATAGCATCGCTTGAAAATATGGGATGAAAATGGGGCGAATGTTGTTTCACTTGCAACGGTACAAAGGTTAAATCAAAAGCAATTCTTCAATCAAAGTAACCCTGGTTACTTGGCCGCTGCTCACGCCAGTTGCTGAAAATCTGCGCTGACGAGAAAATGGTGCATTCAGAAACAGAACGTGTGTTCATTCCCAAACATGATTTCTCGACCATATTATTCGCTGCTGTAAGTGAAGCATCTGCAGTGGGAATTCTGAGAAGGAAGTGCCGAATAAGACAAAAGATCGATCGTTATATTGATGAAGATTTCTGTCTTCTGGGTTGTTGCGCTGTGTAGTCTGGTCGATGTTAACCAACGTTTCAGAGGTCATACTGCCTCCGTCATCAGGGCCCTGATGACGGAGGCAGTATGACCTCTGAAACGTTGGTTAACATCGACCAGACTACACAGCGCAACAACCCAGAAGACAGAAATCTTCATATTCACCGCTGTGAGAACCTCAAGTCTTACACGTTATATTGATGTTAACAAAACTTTCAAATAATTTTGCAGTTATGGTCACGTTTTAAATGGAAAATCTTGAATATGAATACAGTATGAAGTTGACTATATCATGCATCATAAATTGCTGAAATGAATAAACCAGGGGTTGCTCGGTACGGGGCACGTATACAGAAATATGTGTTCTTAAGAAGCTGCAGGTGATGCATCAACAGCAAATTTGCCGAAACGTTGGATGAATCAGAACAAGCGACGCGGCTCAAGCTTTAAATCTGATCTCATTCACAAGACCACGTGAGTACACTGAAAAATCAGTAGAATATTTAGAATGATGACACAATCTCTTACCGGATGAGGATTTTATCCTAATAGAATGCAATAACTTTAAATCTGGCCACCCAAAGCCTGGCTTCGCACTCATGATATATTTATTTAAAACCAAACACATTTAAGCCAACAACCTGCAGTTGTAAGCCTATCCCACGTTTAACCTCCTCTGAGGGACAAAAAATTATCAACGCCGTTGCCAAGAATCCGGACTATTTTTCGTGGTAGTCGTTTAGGTCATCGGTACAAAATGACAACCTCCACGTCATGTGTGCTTTACATTTGTTCGACAAACTATTTTAAAGTTTACTATCAGGAACTCTCACATAACAGAGACGACTAACTACAGAAACCAGCCTCACTTTTGTCACTGTGTCTTGTAAGTGGTACAGCACGGTTTCATTTCTAAGCATTACTTGTTACTTTAGAAATCTTTCAAAGTCCTAACGCTAGTTCTCAATATTTATAACGTTCTAATCTCAAGCCTAATATTTCTAAGCATCATCCTACCTCCGTTAAAGTAACCAAGACAGCTACTTGATACTTGGTTGACAGTTAATTCGCGAGCGCAGCAGAGAATGTACTAGTCGGACATCAGCAGCAGACTTATAAGTTATACTTGGTATATATAATGTCTAAACTCAGATTATTTTAGCTTCTACGTCTGTGTTCCAAAACCATTAAATTTATCAAGACAACTAACCGCTCAAAGTTTCTGGCTTTGTGAAGATAATCATGAGAGAGAGCTCCTTCATATGATGTGAGTATGGATGACTCAGTCACAAAAATTGGCTGGCCACATGTCGGACAATCGAGATTCGATGTGCGTTACGAGCACACAAAAAAAACCCAACAGCTTCTTTATTCCTGTCTGCATATTATTAAGCCAAATCAACTTAATCAGTATAAGATGACAGACCTACATTACGATTTGTTAAGCCATGCTGATTTTGGTGAAATCGACACATTTTATTGACCTAAATGAACCTTGAGCTTAGCTCTATGTTATGATTTCTCTGGCAGACTGTCATGTTCATATTGTGAAGTATCACTTCAACCTGTTTTAAAGCCTACATTACTTATGGGTCTAACTGCAGTTTTCGTCATACCTCGCAAGTATTAAACCCCCGCAGAAAGACATACAGAGTAAAAGTCACAGCGAATCTATAACATACACGTGATGTCCGTATTCTTGGAGACAGCGCGGATGATTACGAAAATTAACTGATTGCGAGAAAATCTGTAATGTAAGAACTATTAAACAAACAATTGTAAGCGTTGGCCGTTTTCAGATTGTCCTGCCATGATCGGTTTAAAACGCGTTGCGTAACAAACAGCAGACGGGCGCCACGCATTAGAAACGCATCTTTTTAATTCCACCCCAAGAATGCACTAGGAATTGTGTTTTTAATTAATTGTGTAAACATTGCGGAAGATGGAGATTGCTGGCCGAGAGGTTCTGTTCATGACACATTTTAGTCTCGGCAGAGAACATATTTTAATGACTGCCATAAGAGATTCTTAATCATAATCAGTGTCACCTTTTTACCTCGATTTATAAGTTGTTCTAGTCCATTAATTCCCTACCAATTTTCATCACTGGCCACATAAGCTTCATCATATCTACAAGATCATCTCCGGTCTATTGGGAGCCATCCCAACAATACGTTACGTGGCGTGAGGCAGATGCTTGGATTCTACCGTCGTAAAACAAAATTTAAAAAAGAAGGAAATAATTTTGGCACGAAATCAAACTGGGTGAAAACCCGTTGAATTTCTTTTGCTGTGGCTTGATCTGTCGAGTTGTTAGGATTCTCTGTCTTCGTCAGATTTCGGCACATTACCTATGGCATGGGACAACACCTCCGTTATGCTGTCACCGGGTGTTTCATAACTGTCTCGATTAGAACAATACAAGACCTCTATGACGTCACTTTACATAAAAAAGTTGGCATACAACGTAGTTATTTTGGAAAGCAGTTAAAATGCGTTTAAAATGTTAAATGGCAAAGACACCAAGTCAGTTTCTAATCGATGAACTAAGATGGTATTCTGAATGTTTTATTCCTGTCTCTTTGGTTTATATTTGTGTTGTTTCTCTTTAAGGCTAATAGAGCGCTGGGAGAATGACAATAAACCATTCATTATTCTAAGCTGTTATTTAGGTGTCTGGAGACACTTATTTCGATACGCCATGTATCTAACATTATAAATATAACACGATGTCTCGCTTTTATAGTATTGTGCAGAGAAAAACTTAAATACAAAATTTAATTCGTCCTGACATATTGCTGCATTTTCATTAATATTTATTACTATAATTTTTTCCCTTGTGACAAGATTTTTCACCTTTTCCAGGTACGTCTCCTCTTAACCCTTTGTGGTCCGATGTCGGACTGAGTCCGCCACACATTTTACGAACTTTTACGTGATCTGGAGTCAAACTGAGGCTGGCAAACAATGTCAGCATATCATTCAAGCCTTCTTCTTTGTACTAATTCTATCCTAGTTTTCCTGGTAACACTTTCTTTACCTTTAAATAGTGAAAGGGGGCAGGACATAAAATTCATTTTATTCTGACACGTGTCGAAGTAAGCGAGGATTCCACACCAAATGTTTTGCCATACATCATATAGTGAAGTAATATCATCGTGTGTGTAGCTGTCATATTTACTTAGAATAGAAGTATTTTATATCTGATAAAGTTATAAAACAAATATCCCATATTCCTAATTGGAAATTATATTTTTTAAATTATTTTTGGCGCATAGAGCAATCTACCACTGACATGTGCATATTCTTTTGTCTCCTTATCAAGCATTGTGTAGTGACTTCATCGTTTACAC
Source organism: Zootermopsis nevadensis (assembly GCF_977971745.1). Taxonomy (NCBI): domain Eukaryota; kingdom Metazoa; phylum Arthropoda; class Insecta; order Blattodea; family Termopsidae; genus Zootermopsis; species Zootermopsis nevadensis. The sequence goes on along the minus strand of NW_028259192.1, from coordinate 15,763,203 downwards.
TTCACATTTTGTTTCACTTTCCTGGTGTTGACCTTTCGAAAACAATTATGACGAAAGGAAGCACAGCTCTTAGAATATGAAATCCAATGCTTATGCATCGTATATCTGCATACATTAAGAGATGTTTAGACGTCGCCAAAGTCATATATACCGACTTGGACTTGCTTTATTCTTTACCGAACGACAGGAAGCAAAAAAGCGCCACTTATTACACATCTCACTTTCGACAGTGGTACAGTCCGTTAAAAATATTTCAGATGGTCAGTATTCAAACAAGAGGAACTGTGATCCTCTCGGAACATATTTTCATCATATTTAGCAAAGTATCTTCCGTTTTATGCAGGTTAAAAACAAAATCAAAACTTTACGTAATAGTAGTTCAATGTATACAGCTTAGTGGCATTTAAATAGACTAGCAGAGAGCCATAGTGGTATTTAAAATGGACCGCAAAGGGTTAAATCCCATCACTCAGGCTTCAAATTTCAGACTAGCACTTTTCTTATCTTGTGCTATGTTCTTAGAATAGATGTCTTGTAGAGAATTTATATGCTTTCCTGGTATCGTTCGCTCCTTTAGTTACAATTCCCATGGCCCCAACGATTTACGATATGACGAGGAATTTTATATCGCATATTCGTTGATTTGCTATACTTAATTTTTTTTTATTTTAATTTATCGTCGGCTCCTTTTGTATTACATTCCTATCCGACAGGAAGCAAATTTTATCTTTCTTGTTTATTCTCGCTGTTATCATGTTCATTCAGCAGCAACGTGACTGTCTATGAGATGGGCGGTCGAGGTTCGAGTCCCATGATGAACACATATTTCTCTCTTCGTCATCTAACCCGATGGCTCCGAGACTCAACGAACCTATCCACATGGCCACTTTCCTGCAGGCAAAACGCCCGAAGTGTGAAATTGATCACTAATTTCAGTGTGCAGTTTGCCTTCATGGGACGGTGCATTGAAACTTTTAAATTTTACATTCATTATCATTGTTATTGTTCATTTTATCACTGCGATATTTTACGAGCATGTATATATATTTAGTAAGTCATATAGTCTAACTGCCGGGAAAGAAATTTCACTCAATATCATAATTTAGTAATTTAATGTTCCTCATTAACTTCTGTCGAACCATAAGAGTTTCAAAGAAGGGAGACCATTCCATAGAAGAAGAATCATTATTTGGATAAGCTAGAAAGAAGATCCAAATTTTGCCGCCCTCCTAAGGTTAACATCAAATTTCTTCGTGTTCTATTGCCACAGCCAGCCTCTGTGCGGCCACCGCACCGCTTCGAAAATGAAGCATTTTGCGGCAGAAAATCCGCAGCGGTAAAATTACCGCACGTGCGCGCAGGGTAAGGACCTTAATCAAGCTTCTCTCCTTGCTTCACCTGCGAACTCCTCCTCTGCAGCCTACCTCGATCAGAAGGACGAGCGGACACTACCTAGGAATGTTCATTACCTCAAATTTATCTGTTTTTACCTTTAAATATAAACCCATTTCTATTCTCTCTCTCTCATTATTCGGCTTTAGAGGGTTGAGTACCAATGTGGGGTTACCTCTAACAGCGAGATTTAACGTTACTTAAATTCTAATAATATCCTCAGTCCAGTGAACAAGATGAACTGCTGATTTTAACAGTTTTACACATTGCTGTCTGCAATAGCAAGATCAATTTAAAGCCGGAGCTTTTAAAACGAATTAACTGCTAGATAGATGGTTCCAGAATATTCAGCTCTGATACTGACAAGTCTGTCACGCAAATGGATAATGAAACTGACTCAAGTATGGATCGGTTTCGTGGTGCTTAATGACACTACTTGTAAAAAACTCTGTAGGCTATTGGTTCTAGCAAGTAGCAGCAACAAGAAATTATATTACTGGAGCAATGGCGTCCTTTGGAACCACTTAGGGCAAACAAACAGTTCCTCGGATATTGTATGGTAGGCCTATAACGTTCTATAGCTTGTGGATAATTTTAATTCTTTGAATTAGATGGTTATTCGGCAATGTCACAGTTGGACAAAATACACACGTATTATTACTTGGTCTCTTTTATTTTAATAACGTTAACAACTTTTGTAACATATTAATGTCTCTCCGAGAAATGGAATTCAGTCCATGCCCTGCACTCATGTGCAGAACGCTGTGAACAGGCTATAGCACGCAACGTATTCTAACCAAGAGGAATTCCTCTTCGGTCGCCTCCTACAGACAGAGGAGAGAAAGCCCAGTTTGAGCCTCATTAGCTCGTAAGAAATCAACCCGTTGTCACAACACGTTCTTAAATACTTTCCCAGTAAATCTACAGGCTACAACTCTTGCCAGCGTGTGACTGCAGTCTAAACGGCTTGGAACACAAAGATGCCAAGTCGTTTCAGTTATTGTTAACACACGACGCAGCACATTTATACAAGGCAAACTGTATAATTAGCAAAGAAAGGCTAATCAAACGACGAATTCCTCAAGATAACTTATTCCATGTATCGAACTGAGAACCTCAAGTATATAAGACTGAACCCACATGATTTTAATGACTCTGTTTCGGTTGTAGATTTCACACAACATCGAACGAGACGAGGAAGATGACAGAGAATGGTAGTAAGTGGTCGTGAACTGAGGAAAGTCAAGAAAAATTCAATCTCCTGAATTCAAGTCTGCAGCATTATCGTTATTACGTGTTCGGTTTGAAGTTTGGCATTTCGACGCTAAGGAACAGAGATAACCATATATATATATATAAGGCTTACACACATATAGGAAGATTTTGTTTCAGGTAAACTAATTCGTTTAATATCGGCCAAAGCCCATGGACCCTGAATGACTGTTCGTCACTGAAACGGAAGGTGCTGATGTCTGTTTTATATGAGTAGACTGCATCAAGTAGTGAAACTAAGACACAGAGGGATGCTCATAGATGATTAAACTAACGTCAGCCATCTGACTTTGGCCCATGTAACAGAAATAAAATCGGATTTATGGCGTTCATTCGTTAGTGAAGATAAATTAATTTCACCCGCATAAGGTAACAACACATTTCGCAGTCGAGTGGTTATCGCCTCTGCTTCGTGTTCACGAAGTTCCCGATTTGAATCTCGGCCCGGAGACCGACTATCCTCA